>NC_137674.1:113485533-113508033 GCF_963989245.1 Nansenia antarctica | reverse complement strand
CTGGGGTAGAGGGGGGAGGGGGGAGAGGGATGTGTAACTATGTTGAATCTTTTTCATCACCGTTGAGAAGCAGAATCACAATGAGAATTCTTTCATTAGGCCGTGTATATACAGTATATGCAGTATATATATAAGTACATTTGCACATACAGGAAACTGACTTGGTGAGTTTGGTAATCGGAAGTTTCCACAACTTGGTGCAACAGACCGGCGTTTCTTCATACTGCAGAAAGATGTTCATCTAAACACTCAGACTGGCTCTGACTGAAAGATAGGGCTCTGTTTTGAAATCACTGGGCGTGTGTGTGTGTGAGTGTGAGTGTGAGTGTGTGTGTGTGAGTGTGTGAGTGTGTGAGTGTGTTAGTGTGTGTGTGAGAGTGTGTGAGTGTGTGAGTGTGTGAGTGGTGTGTGTGAGTGTGTGAGTGTGTGAGTGGTGTGTGTGTGTGTGTGTGGTGCGTGTGTGTGTGTGTGTGTCTGTGTGTGTGAGAGGGAGAGAAAGAGAGAGGCCATCAACCGTGCTTGTGGGAAGAGCTCCCCTCATATCTCCTGAGTGTTGAGAGTGTTGTATCAGCCTCTGGTGATACAGAACTGCTCCTCAGTGCTTTTAAAGCTCTTGTAACCCTGGGTAAGTGAACTGGATGACGTTGCCATGGAACCCATCTGGTTCTCTGGTTCCACCAGCACACCTGATTCAACTAATCAAGTGCAAAGCAATTATGGTTTATACTTGATTAGTTGAATCATCAGGTGTGCTGGTGGTGGAACAGATCAAATACGTGGAACGGCTGGGGGTCCCCGAGGAGAGGTTTGAGAACCACTGGTCTAGAGGGTCTAGACTAGAGGTAGGTGATCTGGAGAACCGATGTTGATCCGGTGGCTTCTGTTGTACCTGAGGTGTGTTAGTGTTAACACGGGGCGTAGAGAAGCTTGCAGTAGCCGGCCTCAAACCGTGGCTCTCTCCGAGGACTGATGAAAGCTGACGGATGTGAGGCCTTCCTAGCTGCTGGAGGGGGTGTGGCGGGTGGGGGGTGGGGGGGGGTTGTCCAATCAAAGCGTTTGTTCCAGGGTCTTCCTACGTAGCTACGGCACGGGGGGGTTGTACAATCAATACGAAGGGTTTGTTCCAGAGCCGTGTGTGTGTGTGCTTGGCAGGGTATCCAGCCCTGGGGGGGGGGGGGGGTCACTGTGGATGACAGGATTAATCAGGAAGCCTTGGAATCAGGAAGTTGGAATGAGGGTGAAGTCGAGGGCCGTGTCAGACAGCAGCCAGGTCAGACAGTGAGCTTATTACAGTCTGATATCTGAGGTGAAAATCAAACGTTGATTTGGTGGCTGTGTCTCAGGAGGTAGAGGCTGTGTCTCAGGAGGTAGAGGCTGGTGGAGGTAGAGGCTGTGTCTCAGGAGGTAGAGGCTGGTGGAGGTAAAGGCTGTGTCTCAGGAGGTAGAGGCTGTGTCTCAGGAGGTAGAGGCTGGTGGAGGTAAAGGCTGTGTCTCAGGAGGTAGAGGCTGTGTCTCAGGAGGTAGAGGCTGTGTCTCAGGAGGTAGAGGCTGTGTCTCAGGAGGTAGAGGCTGTGTCTCAGGAGGTAGAGGCTGGTGGAGGTAGAGGCTGTGTCTCAGGAGGTAGAGGCTGTGTCTCAGGAGGTAGAGGCTGGTGGAGGTAGAGGCTGTGTCTCAGGAGGTAGAGGCTGTGTCTCAGGAGGTAGAGGCTGTGTCTCAGGAGGTAGAGGCTGTGTCTCAGGAGGTAGAGGCTGTGGTTGTGTCTCAGGAGGTAGAGGCTGTGTCTCAGGAGGTAGAGGCTGGTGGGGGTAGAGGCTGGTGGAGGTAGAGGCTGTGTCTCAGGAGGTAGAGGCTGTCTCAGGAGGTAGAGGCTGTGGCTCAGGAGGTAGAGGCTGTGGTTCAGGAGGTAGAGGCTGTGTCTCAGGAGGTAGAGGCTGGTGTAGGTAGAGGCTGTGTCTCAGGAGGTAGAGGCTGTGTCTCAGGAGGTAGAGGCTGGTGGAGGTAGAGGCTGTGTCTCAGGAGGTAGAGGCTGTGTCTCAGGAGGTAGAGGCTGTGTCTCAGGAGGTAGAGGCTGTGTCTCAGGAGGTAGAGGCTGTGGCTCAGGAGGTAGAGGCGGTGTCTCAGGAGGTAGAGGCTGTGTCTCAGGATGTAGAGGCTGTGTCTCAGGAGGTAGAGGCTGTGTCTCAGGAGGTAGTGGCTGTGTCTTAGGAGGTAGAGGCTGTGGCTCAGGAGGTAGAGGCTGTGTCTCAGGAGGTAGAGGCTGTGGCTCAGGAGGTAGAGGCTGTGTCTCAGGAGCTAGAGGCTGTGTCTCAGGAGGTAGAGCTGCCGTCTAATGATCGCAAGGTTGGCAGATCGGCGGTTCGAGCCCCGACTAGCCACATGTCGAAGTGTCCTTGGGCAAGACACTGAACCCCAAATTGCTCCCAGTGAGCGGGCCGGCGCCTTGCATGGTAGCTTGCCGCCATTGGTGTGTGAATGTGTGTGTGAACGGGTGAATGAGAGGCCGTTGTAAAGAGCTTTGGAATAAGGCGTCTATATAAGTCAGTCTGTTTACCAAACATCTCCCCAAACCACTTTAACATGCCTAGACATGAACATAGTATCACACTCACATCATTCCCCTTGCTCTCATCAGCTCTCTTATTCTTCTCTGATATTGCTTTCATTCATAGGTCAAAGGTCAGAAGGGGGGCGAATTAGGTTTGAATCCACCAACACATTAAAGGACGCCAGTGAAAAATGCAATTTAGTTCCAAAGCTTAATGAGGTTAGAGGTCACAATCACTTACGCTCTCAAGAGTGTGTTCTGGCATTTATTAGTGTGTGTGCGAGGGGATGAGACACACATTCTCTTTTGTTGTTGTATTCCCAAGACACACATTATCTCAGGTTAGAATCCTCCTCCCATGGCTGTGGAGATGTGTTAGCTAACTTTAGTTAACTACAAACACCTCCAACTCTGTTTACAGCAGGTCTAAATGAGCCTCATTCGTTCTCCACCGTCGCGCGATAGAAAGAATTCATCTGTTTTGTTTTCCTCATCTTGTTCTTCTTGGCTGGTAAATAAAGCAGCTGTAAAAAATAAAAAATAAAAATAAAAAAAAAGCTAATCAGTTCAGCTTTACTGATATCGGCGGTGATGGATGATGTCCAGGATTACTGGTGATTCATATCTGCTGGGCTGTTTCTCCAGGGCGCCTGCCTCGCTCTACAAATGGCCTGTCTGTCTGCCTCGCTCTACAAATGGCCTGTCTGTCTGCCTGCCTCGCTCTACAAATGGCCTGTCTGTCAGTTCTCATTTGCAGGCTGGAGAGTTTCCCTGAGGCCGTACCTTGAATATCAATTGACAGTGTTGACTTATTTCCCTGCAGTTTAACTGCCTGTGGCTACATGAGTCTGGTGGTTTAAACTTCGTTGCACCTGTTACAGTGTTACAACGACAATAAAGATCAGTCATTCTTTCTCCAGCACGGGGCCAACGTCAGGTCTGGTGTTCCTGGTCTCGTTTGTTTCTGTGACTCTGACGTTATAGATCTGACGTTATAGATCTGACGTTATAGATCTGACGTTATAGATCTGACGTTATAGATCCCCGCAGTCAGAGGTGTCTCATTACTCTGCCCTGATTGGTTGTTCAATATGCTGCCGTCAAGCACAAAGGAGGAACATGGCCAAACCTTTTACTAACAAAGTATTTCAAATGTGACACGGGGAAACTGAAAACGAATCCATAAAACATGATTTTCTTTTCTAGATATGTTTTATAGATGTGTATATATTGCATACGTTCTGAGGGTTTGTGTTCTCCACGTTACAGCTGTAAGACAGTGAAAGGACCACGGCCTGGGCTTGTTAACATGCTCATTAGTTAGTCATACATTTACATTTACATCTCATTTACATGTTTGGCATTTAGCAGAAGCCTTATTCCAAAGCGACTTACAATCGATACATTTGACTAAGCCAGTGAACCCTAACCCAACTCACCAGTCGTAGCAGGAAGAGTCATCTATCTCAGGCCCATTGGCAGTCGTTGTGATAAAATAAAGATAACGTGTTAAAAAATATATAATAATAATATATATATATAGACACAGGAGAAACAGTACAAGGGGGTCAGTAGAAGTCTTAGGAGACACAGTACAGGGGAAAGCAGGTGTCTCAGGAGACGCAGTGCTGGGGGGTAGTAGATGTCTCAGGAGACACAGTGCTGGGGGGTAGTAGATGTCTCAGGAGACACAGTGCCGGGGGGTAGTAGATGTCTCAGGAGACACAGTGCTGGGGGGTAGTAGATGTCTCAGGAGGCACAGTGCTGGGGGGTAGTAGATGTCTCAGGAGGCACAGTGCTGGGGGGTAGTAGATGTCTCAGGAGGAGCAGTGCTGGGGGGTAGTAGATGTCTCAGGAGGCACAGTGCTGGGGGGTAGTAGATGTCTCAGGAGGAGCAGTGCTGGGGGGTAATAACGTACTAGTGAGTGAACCACGTGTGATAGATAGATAGAAACAACCAGAGCTTCACAGACAACAGCAGTGTCTCCTTGCGTGATTCTCCTCCAGTAAATATTTGTTTGTGATTTTCTTCTTCCTGGCGGCCAGCTTGTCGTCCCACCCGTGAGTGTGTGGTGGATGTGAGGGGTGTTCTGTTGGCGTTATTATCAGCCAACAGAACACCAGGGTCCACAGAGACACTCCAGAATCTGAGTAACAGAATGAGAGATCTCTGTTTGCAGGAGGGATATAGAGAGGGAGATCTTTTGATTAACTTTTATTCATTTTATTATTTTGTTATCTTACATCAGAGGCTGGGTGATATCGTCTCCAACCACAACAAAGCAAACTGTCAACAATGTGGAACGCCATCGGCTCCTAGATCCTTGAAACTAAGCCAAAATCATCTATGAGTGTAGTTTCATTTCAGCATATAGTTTACCTGAGGTAATCATGGTAAATAGGGTTTTGCTATGTAGGCCTACAGCCACCAACCCTGACCTTTGAACCACACCTACGGTCAGTCAACTCTGCCTTCTCCCATCTCCTCCAGTGGTGTAGTCTAGTGTTTTCTAGTCTAGTGTTTTCTAGTGGGTATAGTGATTTTTCCCTCCCAGCGTCATATCGTTCATTTCGGAACGCCATAAAAATAAATCTGCGCTCCCTGTCTAACGTTATATATATCTAACATTACATGTTATAAGGCTGATCTGTGTATGATAGTGCTGCATTTTGATATATTTCATGTCGCATCTCCCCCCTGTTGATGGTATATGACGCTATAGTCAGTCCCAATGGTCCAAAAGTCAAGCGCTTCGTAACACAGACGGGGTGAATTCTATGAATGAAAGTGAAAGTTCTGTCACAAAACGCTACATTACGTATCCTCACACATGTTTAAGTGGGTGTATGGAAATCCTTGGCCTTTCCTGGTGGGTATACGGTGTAGTCCTGCGTATCACGTAGACTACACCACTGGGCCTGTCCAAACATTAATCCATGCCTCTGTCACCTCCCGTCTGGATTATTGTAACGGATTCCTTCTTGGTGTTTCCAGCGAGGCCCTGAACCGGCTACGATACGAAAGAAAACTCCCCTGCCAGGATCCTCACCTGCACTGAACCCTGGGAGCACATCACCCCCACCCTGCAACCATTTAGATTAGGTTAGATTAGATTAGACTTTATTAGTTGAATCTAACCTAATCTACGTTGTTGAAGGGTGGGGTTGATGTGCTCCCAGTTTATTACTAGTCGATGCAGATTCATTCATTGGTGACCGAGTGCTCATACAGAAAGTGACGTTCCTCTATAAACATTATTCATCACTCAAAGTAGAATGAAGCAATTGACCATGAGAGGAAGGGGGTTGTGGACTCATTCACCACTGGTACAGGGTTGTGAGGGTCGTGGAAAACCCTGTACAGTGGTAAATGAGTCCACAACCCCCGCCCTCCAATGGTAAATGGCTTTTCTACCACATAATATAAGTTAGTTCTTAATCAGATTGATTGGGAGGCGCATTGATACTGGAAATTGTTGTTGGGGGTTGTTTACCACTGTTGCTAGCCAATCAGAATCCAGTATCCAAACATGCTGTTGTAGAACAAGTGATACAGCACACGCTCCTGCTCCGTGTTCCATCTGCGGTGACATCATCAGATGTGCAGAGATTTCCTTTATTCCCACCAGTCAGAGGAACATGTACATATATTGCTTTTCAAGGAGGAAATAGCTCATCTAAGTCAGAGTCTGCAGAGCGCAGGGAGGTTCAACAGCAACAGCCGTGGCTGAAAGATGATTCTCACATTTCCAACCCACACCTAATATTCCCTGAGCCCAACAAGCCTGGTGAGAGGGTGAGAGGGCTGAGGAGACTTCTAGAAGGGCTCCCTGTTTCATTACCAGCCCAGCACGGCTCCTCAGGACGTCTGATGCTCCCGGGGGGTTTGAAGTCTCTCCCAGACAGACTGTCGCTCGCTCCAACACCCGGCTGGTTATCATTACATGAAGAGAAATGATGGAACATGCCCAGCTATCATTACATGATAACCGCTTTGGCTGCCTATGGCAGACGGAATCAGTATTTTTTACATTTACATGTTTTGACATTTAGCAGACGCCTTTATACAAAGCGACTTACAACAAACATTTTGTCCAAGTAAGTGACCGTTACGTAAAAAAGAATGAAAGAAAGAATATCTTAGGCATTTCCTGATTTTCAGTCAGTCACTGGAACAAACTCTCGTCCCCCCGTCTAAAAACAAAGCAGAGGCTGATGCAACGTGATTGTACACGTAGATATGTAGATATGTCTTAGATATAGATCTAGATAGGTCTTCCACCACATGAGTCTTTGTTTAGTGTCTGCTACCTTTGAAGCGATGTCACCCACCTCACTATGCCTACCAATCTGTGACTACCTCATAGAGGCAAACACCATATAAAACATGTTTTTTATACTATATAATCCTTTTGAATATCTCTTATGGCATGTTATCCATTACGCTTGGGTTGTTGCTCTCATCACTGTGCTGTATGTACCATGTAAATGTTAAGTAGAAGCAGGCAGGTGGTATTTCCAGAGCTCAGGCTCAAGTGTAAATTACCGCTAAAAAACTCTCCATAATCCCTCTCTCACAGCCTTCACACGTCTCACCCTGACGTACACACACACCCTGACATACACACACACACACACACACACACACACCCTGTCACACACACACACACCCTGTCACACACACACACACACACACACCCTGACACACACACACCCTGTCACCGTACCGTAGTGTTATCGCACCCATTAACCAGTGTTGATACGTTTTCTCACTCTAGGATGAGACTGCGGTATGAGTCTGTCAGATCAGTAAGCTAGCGTTAGCATAGGGTTAGCATAGCGTTAGCATAGGGTTAGCATCTGCCGCTGTAGTTTTACCAATGTCTGTGACTGTCCTCTATCTGAAGTCCCTTCTTGGTTTCTGCGTCAGTTGACTTGTGATTCTAACCACTAGGGGGCAGCATTGCCAGGGTAACGTGACAGATGGGTACATATCATATGGTTACTGTTTATTTGGGGGCAAATGTTGACTATGTAAGCCAAAGTAATAGTATTGGGACACACATCAGAGAACATACAAATGAAAATAACTAACTTGTGGTTGTGCTGTTGATGTGAAAGGACGTCTAGCTGAGCCCCCCCTCCCAAATGTCGTTGTTTGGTACCTGTACTATATCAATGACAAATAAATACCATTCATTCATTCATTCATTCATTCAAATCACTCTCCTTGTCATACGACTGTGATTTGATTTATGCATTATTTATAATGTGATTTATTTGTGCTTGGCACATTGGCTACCACACACACAGAGTTTCAGAAACTACTGACAACTCCAATTGAAATTCCTCTTCACTCTTCTAGATATAACGGTGCATTCGTGACCATGTCGGAAACACCTGTGACCTCATCCATTCACCTGTGACCTCATCCATTCACCTGTGACCTCATCCATTCACCTGTGACCTCATCCATTCACATGGTCTGAGGTTGTAAACGTCACCCCTCAACCACTTTAACTGTCAGTTAGTTTGAAACTCACTGAGACGCATCTCACTGACACAAGTTAACTACAGTGTGTATTAAACAGCTTAAGCTTCTGAAACCTGGAGACTAACAGCTTCAGGAGTTTCCTGCTTGTGATAATGAGTTGAGGGCCGTTAAGATTGAATTTTCCCACAATGCACCAAAGGACGTGACGTTGTTGTGTTTGAGAGCAGCGGCAAACTGTGTGTGTGTGTGTGTGTGTGTGTGTGCGTGCGTGTATGTGTGTGTGTGAGAGGCAAAAGAGAGGCAGAACTGAGGCAGTCCTCTGAACTCAAGTCATTTTTCACGAGGTTAAACATAAACATGAAACATGTATCAGGTGTGTGTCAGACTACGCACGCTCCATGCTGGTGTGTTTCTGCTGGTCATTATATCCCTAACACAATATATCATCCATTATATATATATATATATATATATATATATATATATATATATATACCATCCATTATATATATATACCATCCATTATATATATATATATATATATATATATATACCATCCATTATATATATATATATATATATATATATATATATATATATATATATATATATATATACCATCCATTATATAGACCCAGCACTCCTATAGGAGTTCCAGAATGTTAGGTGGCAGAGAGTTCCAGAATGTTAGGTGGCAGAGAGTTCCAGAATGTTAGGTGGCAGAGAGTTCCAGAATGTTAGGTGGCAGAGAGTTCCAGAATGTTAGGTGGCAGAGAGTTCCAGAGTGTTAGGTGGCAGAGAGTTCCAGAATGTTAGGAGACAGACAGAGAGTTCCGGAATGTTAGGAGACAGAGAGTTCCAGAATGTTAGGTGGCAGAGAGTTAGGTGGCAGAGTGTTAGGAGACAGACAGAGAGTTCCAGAATGTTAGGAGACAGACAGAGAGTTCCAGAATGTTAGGTGGCAGAGAGTTAGGTGGCAGAGTGTTAGGAGACAGACAGAGAGTTCCAGAATGTTAGGTGGCAGACAGAGAGTTCCAGAGGCGGGGAGCAGAACGGCTAAAGGCTCTAGATCCCATAGTAGTCAGGCTCTAGATCCCATAGTAGTCAGGCTCTAGATCCCATAGTCGTCAGGCGGGCAGAAGGGAGGACAGCAGGTTGGCAGAGGAGATCTGAGACTACGGGAGGGAGTGTGAGTAAGACCACCCTTGGTGCTGACATCCACATTGTAACGTGTAAGACTTCTATATTTGGGCTGAATCGGACCAGACCAGACCCGTCCTGCTGCCTCTCCCCAGCAGGCAGGGAGCCGGGCCAAGGCCAGCAGGGCAGAACCGGGCCTGAGGCGCTGGTCCACAGGGCTCCACGCTGCTGCCCTGACGGACAGGAAGTGATACACAGACCTCCTCGCACCCTCGGCTCCCAGGGAGGAAGTGACTATCTGAGAGTTCCATCTGGTTCTTTACATTTACATTATTACATTACATTTACATTATTACATTACATTTACATTATTACATCACATTTACATTATTACATCACATTTACATGTTTGACACTTAGCAGACGCCTTTGTCCAAAACGATTTACAACAAAAGTCTAAAGTATAAGTGAATCATCTATACATCAGTCATCGTAAGAAAAACAAATCTATGCTAGGACCAGGGTAGGGACCAGGGTTAGACCAGGGCTAGGCACTGGTATCTATCTCCCTCTGACCAGAGATAATAACCATGTTATTTTGCTAAATACCAAATACGAATATTTAATCTTGAACACCTTTTCATTAACACCCTTACATACTGTACAGTGACGTTGTGTCTGTTTGTGTATTGATTGTAAGTCGCTTTGGAATAAGGCGTCTGCTAAATGCCAAAAATGTAAAAAAATGTAAATGTTTGGTCACTAGTGCTTACAGATGCTTAGACTTATCTGAGCTGGAATGTCCCCCTGCCTAGACTGATGCTTTGGGTATTTATGTTACAAAAAATATGTCTTGCACTGACCAACCATAATTAAATTATGCTAATTATAATACTTCTAATTATGCTAATTATAATACTTCAGTCTGGTCTTCCTCCTCTCCCTAACGTCAGACTGTAAATGCTAACGCTAACCCTCCTGTGAAATTGCATTTCTATCACTTCTTATTACTCTGTTCAGAGCAGCTCAGTACATTATGAACCTCCACCGCCTAGCAGCCACGCAGCTCTGTGTGAATGTGAATAGATCTGTATGAATCTGTATGAATCTGTAGGCAGCATTGTACGTTCCTCCTAGTGTCTCTGTTCTCCTGCAGTCTGACCAGGTTTCACACTGTGTTCAGTATGTGTGTGTGTGTGTGTGTCAGCCTGTCTGAGTTGGTAAACAAGTGTGTGTGTGTGTGTGTGTGTGTTGTGTGAGTGTGAACACTGTGTGTGTGTGTGTGTGTTGTGTGTGCGTGTGTGTGTGTGTGTGGTAGGGGAGTGTGGCGGAGGTGACTCAGCAGTAGCAGTCTTGTGCCACGCATGCAGCCATGACTCATCTGCTGGACCTGAACCCATCCAAGCGTTGACTCATAAACAGTTAAGATCCGCTCCTACAGATGATCACCAGAACTTGTTTACATGTGAACAAACACAGCCGCTACACCTCACTACACAAACCCTTCATGTGTTGTACCTGGTCACTCTGTTACACCTGGTCCCTCACAAACCCTTCATGTCACACCTGGTCCCTCAAAAACCCTTCATGTTACACCTGGTGACTCACAAACCCTTCATGTCACACCTGGTCCCTCAAAAACCCTTCATGTTACACCTGGTGACTCACAAACCCTTTATGTTACACCTGGTCCCTCACAAACCCTTCATGTCACACCTGGTCCCTCTCAAACCCTTCATGTCACACCTGGTCCCTCTCAAACCCTTCATGTCACACCTGGACCCTGACTAACCCTTCATGTCACACCTGGACCCTGACTAACCCTTCATGTCACACCTGGACCCTGACTAACCCTTCATGTCACACCTGGTCCCTGACTAACCCTTCATGTCACACCTGGTCCCTCACTAACCCTTCATGTCACACCTGGTCCCTCACTAACCCTTCATGTCACACCTGGTCCCTCACTAACCCTTCATGTCACACCTGTTGACTCACAAACCCTTCATGTTACACCTGGTCCCTCACAAACCCTTCATGTTACACCTGGCTTACCTGGCTTACCTGGCTCGGTGCAGTAACATGCAACACTGTATTATAACGTTTCCACTAAAACATGAACATATTTCTTTCCATAGACCGATAATAATAATAATAATAACTTTTATTTGTATAGTGCTTTTCCTGCAAACGTTGCAGCTCAAAGTGCTCCAATCATTATATAATCATAACTTTATTATTTAGTCATTTAAATATTAAAAAGATGGGTTTTTAGTCTTGACTTGAACATATGTGCTGAGGTTGCATCCCTAATGTAAACTGGCAGTGAGACACAATCTGGAGCAGAACATGAGAATGCAGCCTCACCAAAACTCATACAACACTGAGGTGATCCTGAGGTGAATGTGGATATGTAGACGTTCACTACAGACTGTTATGTGTTTATCCACTGGTATATATACAGTGTATATATATATAAACCCTATATATACGGTCTATAGATCATTGGCTTTCTGGCTCATGGTAATAATAAGTCCCCCTCCTACTGGGTAATGCTGCTATCCTGTTCTCCTATTGGAGGGATTTGTCATGTGACCAGAACTCTGCCCTTTGGGTCTCCAGAGAGAGAGAGAGGGTCGTAGTCCTGCAGGGCTGGGAAAACTCCCAGAGTGCACTGCACCATCTGCTGGTTGGATTTGGCCACAGTTCACCCAGCAGCTGTGTTTGGATAAAGCCACTGCAGTGTGTCGACCCCCCGACTCCTCCTGCAATAGACTGGCTGTGTATAAGGGGGTCTGTATACGGGTGTGGGGGGCTACTCTGTATAGGGGGGGCTGCTCTGTATGGGGGGGGTCTGCCTTACAGCACATACTGTACGTTTGTTGGTACCTTTCATGTTTCAGTATAGGAAGAGGAGAACAGGTGTCTGGCTGTCCAATGGTTGGACGTGAACACAGAGTTTAGTGTGGCTGTGGTGGGTGAACCACGACGTATTGTGTGTGTGTGTGAGGGGGGGGGGTCGTTGACAGCTCACGAACCTGCTCCAACACTTTCTGCAACAGCGCTGAAAAAACAAAAAAACAAACAACACTGGGATATCTCAAGATGTTGAAGTAGCTGGGGCCACTTTCTAGATATCATCACCTTCTTAAAATAATGGCTTACGTCACTTATGTTTCTGCCTAAATATCACATATTCTAGATTTGGTTCAGTTTATTCAGTTTTTCGCAAAACTTAAGCCTTTAATATAAGAAGGTGATGATATGTACTGTATGTACAGTGAGGGAAACTAAATATCCCCTGTGAATGAACCAGCCTCTGCAGCCTCTACCTGCTACATCACTCATTCTCAACCTGAGCTTGCAGGAGTGTGTTAGTCTAACGGTCGTATTTAGATAGCTGGTGGAGATAAACATCATGACAAACCTTCCCCTGAACGCTCAGTTTGTTCATTCAGTTTGTCTGACATTTTCTGACGTTTTTTACTATAATGTTAATGTTTTGGGGTAAATCATTCTTTAGAAATGCGTCCTGTCCACTTATAAGAAACAGTTGGATTTCTCCTCACCTACAAGATATGAGGCACCTTCATGTTGTGAGAATATTTTGAGAAAGGTCTGATTGATCTAGCAGGGACGTCTTCATAGTGAATTTACAGCATAGCACCAGTAGAAGAGGATTCTCTTCTCTCTCGTCTATGAGCCCTAATGACGGAGTCAGCGACCCTTCAGGTCAGGATTGGACCCAAACAATTCTGGCGTCTTTCCTCCAGCATTCCCTGACCCCTGACCCCCCTGACCCCGGGGGATAGAAGAATGAGGAGTAAGCCTTTGAGATGCAGCGTCATCATTTCCGTGGCAACACACAGTGCTCTCAAACTTAACCTCTGTCTCTCTCTGTCTCTCTTTATAGTTTAACTCTTACAGTCTTACAGCTTGGCCTCACAGACCTGAGGCAGCGTAACGACAGATGATTCAAACTGCGCTAAGCTGACGCCTGACTGTGTCTCGCCACGGCAGCTCTGACACGTGTCTGCGGAGGGAGAACGACAGACAGACAGATCACCACGCGTGGTTAATGTTCACACTGATGGACTGAGGCAGGAAGTGGTTGTACAGCTGACAGTTGCCCCCTAGTCCTCCACTGCTGTAGCCTTCTGTCCTGCATGCTGAGTGGCTAGCTGCCCCGCGGTGCTAACCCCCTCTATAACTCAGCCTGGCCATATTTAGGCAGGGGGGGAGGGGGGGGGGGCTGTGCTCAGCGCTATGTAAACAGTGCTCATGCTTTGGGGGGTGGGCTCCAGCTGAACTTGTGTCCGTGTCTGTCAAGAGAGAGAGCTGGGCAAGATTAGAAACTCTTAGAAGAGTAGAGGGGGAGATTCTGAATGTAGAAAGGAAAGTGGACTACTGCTACTAGGTGGTGTTGGTGCTTCTCTGAACCCCTGTTGGACTGTTGGACCGTAACATCGCTGGAGATGAAGAAGTTGATCATTACTTAAAGAGAGAGAGAGAGAGAGATAGAGAGACAGAGAGAGAGAGACAGAGAGAGAGACAGAGAGAGAGAGAGACAGAGAGAGAGAGAGACAGAGAGAGACAGAGAGAGACAGAGAGAGACAGAGAGAGACAGAGAGAGACAGAGAGAGAGACAGAGAGAGAGAGAGAGAGACAGAGAGAGACAGAGAGAGAGAGAGACAGAGAGAGACAGAGAGAGACAGAGAGAGAGAGAGAGAGAGAGAGAGAGACAGAGAGAGACAGAGAGAGACAGCAGCAGTAGTAGTAGTGGATCTAACAGGCCTTCTGGCCTTGCCTTGCCTGCCCGCAGGACAGTAGCATGAGTGAGGCACTCTGGGATAGCGGCACGTCGGAGGGGGGGGGGGTCGGCACCGGGACCCAGCCCATCAGACTGCGGGGGCGCTCCACCGCGGGGGGGGGGTCTCCCTGCGGCTCCCCCAGGGGGGGGGACTCACCCCGGAACTCTCCCAGAGACTCACCGCTGCTTTTCCGCAAACTGCTCATGAATCGCAGCATCACCCTGCAGAGACGCTGCACCCTGTCACACACACCCAGGTAACACACACACACACACACACACACAGGTAACACACACACACACACACACACCCAGGTAACACACACACACACACACACACACAGGTAACACACACACCCAGGTAACACACACACACACACACACACACACACACACACACACACACCCAGGTAACACACACACACACACACACACACACACACACACACACACACACACAAGGCAAGGCAAGGCCAGGCAAGTTTATTAGTACAGCACATTTCATACAACAGGGGCAATTCAAAGTGCTTTACATGCATTATTTAAAAATACAGCAAGAGGAGCATAAGAAAATTAAAATTACAATGAATAAAAGCAAATATAAGAAGTAAATAGATAAAACATTTAAAAAGACAATAGTTAATGGAAAAAAGACATTGATAGAAGTGTTTGTGTTTAATCATAACTGGTGCAAAACATGAAGGTTTTTAGCTTAGATTTAAATATTTTAAGGGTTTGGGCCTGTTTGATTTCTTCAGGGAGTTTGTTCCAGGAGCATGCAGCAGCGTGACTGAAAGCTGCTGCACCGTGTTTTGTTTTTACTCTTGGAATTATTAGCTGATTTGTCTCAGCTGACCTTAGGGACCTTGCGGGAATATAGGGTGGGAGGAGATCTGATAGTGTTTTGGTCCAAGACCATTTTGTGATTTGTATGTAATTAGGAGGATTTTGAATTCAATTCTCTGAGAGACTGGTAGCCAGTGCAGGGATCTCAGGATTGGTGTAATGTGTTCAAATTTCTTTGTTTTTGTTGGGACCCTAGCAGCGGCGTTTTGGATGAGCTGCAATTTACGAACAGCTCCTTTAGATAGGCCTGTTAGTAGACCATTACAATAATCAAGTCTATCAAGTTTTTCAAGGTCTTGCTTGGACATGAAACCTCTCATTCTTATTATGTTTTTCAGGTGATAGTAGGCTGATTTAGTTATCAAGTTTATGTGGCTGTTGAAGTTTAGATCGGAGTCTAGAATTACACCAAGATTTCTGACCTGTTTTTTTGTGTGAAGAGAGAGAGAATCAAGTTTTGCACTGACTTTCGATCATTTGTCAGGTGCACCGAATACAATTATCTCTGTTTTGTCCTTGTTTAGTTGGAGGAAGTTTTGTGTCATCCAGGCGTTTATTTGCTCAATGCAATTACAGAGATTGTCAATGGGACTATAGTCCTTCGATGAGAGGGCTATGTAGATTTTAGTGTCATCCGCATAGTCATGGTCTACTACAGTGTCAAAGGCAGCACTAAGATCTAGTAGTACCAAAACTGAGATTTTTCCGGAGTCTGTGTTTACGCGAATGTCATTAAGGACCTTAATAAGGGCCGTTTCAGTGCTATGTAGGGGGCGAAAGCCTGATTGAAAGTCATCAAAGAGATAATTTAGGGTCAAATAATTGCTAAGTTGTTCGTGGGCAACCATTTCAATATTTTTTCCTGTACAGGGAAGGTTTGATATGGGTCTGTAGTTGTTTAGTACAAATGGGTCTAGGCCGTTCTTTTTTAGTAGAGGCTTAATAACTGCAGTTTTCAGGGCTTCAGGGAAGATTCCTGATGAAAGGGAGGTGTTAATTATTTGTATAATAACACACACACACACACACACACACACACACACACACACACAGGTAGCACACACACACACACACACCCAGGTAACACACACACACACACACACACACACACACATCCAGGTAACACACATACACACACACACACACACACACACACACACCCAGGTAACACACATATACACACACACACACACACACACACAGGTAACACACACACACACCTAGGTAACACACACACACCTAGGTAACACCAGGGTTCCCACGGTCATGAAATTCCTGGAAAAGTTATGGAATTTGAAAAACTATTTTCCAGTCTGGAAAAGTTATGGAATTAACTTAACTGTTTTGGAAAAGTTTTGGAAATATACATTGTGTTTAAAATATGTTCACCGAGCATGTCGCCGGCGACATGGAACGAACACTGTTGTATAATAACTTCGCTCTCGTTCCGCATAGGAACAATAAATTGTATGGTGAAACCTACATTGTAGCTACAAGTAGAGCCCACCCCCGCGTCTAGACCAACCAGAAGTCTCTATATCGACGAGCCAATCGGAGGTAATGTTTTCATGTAGTGCGATGCCACCTAACTTGCTTGTTCGCTAATGCTACATAATAAGGATCGGCAGTAGGTAGATATTTTTGTATATCACAGCCTATCCATGTGATTTGCAGATTCGTCCTACTTGCTGGCTATCGTATAGCCTATAATAATTAGTTTGTATTAGTGATGGCGAGATGAAGCTTCTTGAACTGTTGAAGCTTTCCATCAAATTGCGTCACACTTGGACCGAAGCTTCATGTTGCTTCATTTGCTCTACTGCGCCATCAAGTGGACAATAAATGTATAGCAGGCAGAGTGATAATGACACCGTGGATTTGGTGTGTGAAGCTTTGAATTGAATAAATGTGCTTGTGTTACTAGGAACAACAACATTTTATTCATTTTTATTTAAAAATAACAATTTCCCCACAGTGCTGGGCTTCAGGCGGTTTCTTTTTTTTTAGACGATTTCACCTGCTTTTGAAAATATCCTTTCACAGGGCACAGATGAAGCTGGGGTACATAGATAATTAACGGCAAGTTTATACAAATTAGGATACACATGTTTGTGTTCTTCCCAATACTGTAGGGGGTTCTGCATCCTTTCGATGTTTGGTTCAGCCAGGTAGGTATGGACCTCCACTGTTGCATCTGCAGTTACATTTTGGGTCCTCGCCTGCAGGACTGTGGTGTCTAAACGACGCCACAGTTTGTTACCTAAAACAGACAAACAGGCTGTCAGTGTCAGTGAATATATACAATAAGACAATTAGAATGTATCCAGTATACATTACCTTGAGTCACAGGCTGCGAAGCTTCTGATATGGGGGGTTGTGATGACGAGGAGGAGGAGGAGGAGCCAAATCCGAGCCACTTCCCGAATCGTACGTCATCAACACACGCCTCGGTACGCGCTTCACAAAAATCTGCCTCTGTTACTCGATACACGCTCCGAAGCGTCGGCTTCATCTCGCCATCACTAGTTTGTATAGTTCGCGATGCCGTGGTGAGGAGAGAAGACAAGAGATGAAAAACACTGCTGGGGGTCAGTATAGTAATGTGGGCTGGAGAAGGGAGGAGGTTCATTAGTTTTGATGTTCTTATATTCTTATTATTGCTTAGTCCCTTAGCAGGAAACAAATCTGGGCCAGTTGGCTTCAAAAGGACCATTGTTTAGTTTCTGTCCACAGTCTAGCTGCACCTGCAGACCAGAACGCACCATGTCCTCCACAGGGCTTTCAGACACATACAAAGAAATGAATAAGAAACTGCTTTGAAATGTGAATTCTGTCCAAAAACGTCTGTGAACTGAGCTAACAGTTTTGTCTATAGTTATATACTTGTGTGGAGTGTTTTATTTTAGTGCATTTATACCTAAGGCCTCATAGAACAATTTTCAACATCCAAAAGCTCATTCTGTACAGTTTGTAATCAATACAAATACAATCAATCAGAACTGTTTTTTGTTTTATTTTGTATGTTGCTTTTGTGGTCATTTTGAAATACACATAGTCTCCTAAAATTATATATGATAACATACCACAAAAGAGCATTTTGCGCTGAATACAATGATATGCAACACTTGATAGTTCCATTTGGGATTACATAAGCTTATTACAAATTAAAATTATTAAAATTGGGAAAATAGAACAATAGACCCCTGGGGGCAGTGTCTAGATCCCAGACAAATGGTTGCTCACAAAGAGCAGTGTGTGATCAAAATGAAAAGAGTCCTGCAAACCCTTGTCACTGCAAATCAAGTGAATGAGTCAGTGTGTGATGATGTCTTGAGAGAGTACAGGGCGTTCTGTGATTTTGCTCTGGTCACTCCAGGTTTCAGAGAATTTTCCCCCACCTCAGATAGAGTGGATACTCTGTTTCATGAGACCATGGGTTTCTAGCACTGAATTCAAAAGACTTTGGGATGTGGTGAAGGTGCTTCTTGTGATGTCCCATGGACAGGCAAGTGTGGAGAGGGGTTTCTCTGTCAATAAAGAAGTTGAGGTAGAGAATCTGAAGGAACAGACCTTGGTGGCCCAGAGACTCATTATCGACCACATTAGGGCAGTTGGAGGAGTGTGTGAAGTTCCGATCACAAAAGAACTGCTTATATCAGCTGCAGGTGCAAGGCAGAAGTATTGTACCTACCTTGATGAGCAAAAGAGAGAGAGAAATAGAAAGACTCTTGACATGAAAAGAAAGTCTCTCATGGATGAACTGGGTGAACTGAAAAAAAAGAGAGCTAGAGTTGAGGCTGATGCCAACGCCCTGGAGAAAGCTGCAGATGAATATGCAAACAAGGCAGAGACCACTAGCAAACTAACCTTCATTGCAAAGTCTAACAGCCTGGAATGGAATGGAATGGAATGGACTTTATTTATTTGTCATTGCTACAGTACAGGTACCAAACAACGAAATTTAGGAGGGGTGGCTCCCCTGGTGTTAGGAAAGGAAAAAAAAACACATTTTAGAAAAAGCATAAAAGCATAAAATCACAAGAAGGTAAGGAGCTGGTTTACATCAATAAAGGCTATGTACACAATCCACTGTACTATACTGCACCGATAGTCAACTAGGGTTGTCATATTGCACAAAAGTATTTTTTCACGTTATTTTAAAGTGTCACAGTTTGCAGGCTTGAAAATGTACATGTTTGTGCCTCAGCACTAGCTGCCATACAATCCGTCCAGACTGTCCTGGGCCCAGAACTTAGGCCTTTTCTGTGTTCAGGGCCTTGACGGCCCTGTGGTAGAAGCAGTCCTTCAGTCTGTTTGTCTTAGCGGCCGGGGTCCTGTACCTCCTGTTCGAGGGCAGCCTGACAAAGTGTACGTGCCCAGGGTGGGTCGGGTCCCTGGAGATCTTGGAGGCCCTCCTGAGACAGCGTGTGTTGTACAGCTCCTCCAGAGAGGGGAGGGGGGCGCCGGTGATCTTCTGTGCTGTTCTCACGACTCTCTGTAGCGCGTTTCTCTCCGGTGTTGTGCAGCTGTGGAACCAGTTGCAGATGCCGTAGGTGAGGATGCTCTCCACTGTGCCGTGGTAGAAGGCCACCAGTATCTCCTGCTTGTTGTGTTCTTTCCTGAGGCATCTCAGGGTGTATAGCCGCTGTTGTGCCCTCTTGATGGTGCCTTTTGTGTTGTCCTTCCAGGCCAGGTCATCCCGCATGTGATGTCCCAGGAATCGGAGGGTTGAGACTCTCTCCACGCTCTCTCCGTCGATGAGCAGGGGCTGGATCTCGGACTTTTTCCTCCTGAAGTCTACGATGAATTCCTGGGTATTTGACTTGTTTAGCAGCAGGTTGTTAACCTTGCACAGCTTGCTCAGTTGCTCTACCTCATCCCTGTACGCCGCCTCGTCCCCCCCCGAGATACATCCCACCACGGTGGTGTCGTCTGCAAACTTTACGATGTAGTTGCTGGGGTGGACGGGGGTGAAGTCGTGGGTGTAGAGGTTGTAGAGGATGGGGCTTAGCACGCAGCCCTGGGGGGACCCAGTGCTGAGGCTGAGGGCTGTGGAGGTGTGGGGGCCCACCCGCACCCTCTGGGGGCGGTCGGTCAGGAAGTCCTTGATCCACGCACATATAGAGTGTGATAGACCCAGGTCTAGTAGTTTGGTCACTAGCCTGTCTGGAAGGATGGTGTTGAAGGCGGAGCTGAAGTCCACGAAGAGCAGTCTCGCGTAGCTGTTTCCCCTCTCCAGGTGGGATAGAGTGGCGTGGAGAGTCGTCGCTATGGCATCCTCTGTGGACCTGTGGGCTCTGTAGGCGAACTGGTATGGATCCAGGTTGGGCGGGAGGCGTGTGAGTATGTGGGCCCGGACTAGTTTCTCGAAGCACTTCATGATGATTGGTGTGAGTGCCACCGGGCGGTAGTCGTTTAGGCAGCTCACCGTGCTTTTCTTCGGGACTGGGATGATAGTTGAGGTTTTCAGGCAGGGTGGGACGGTGGCCTGGGACAGGGACTGGTTAAAGATGTTGGTGAAAACCCCGGCCAGCTGGTCGGCGCAGTCTCTCAGCACCCGTCCCAGGACGCCATCCGGCCCCGAGGCTTTCCTGGGGTCCACCGCCTTCAGTACGCGTCTCACCTCGTGCTCTGTGAGGGTGAGGCTGCTGAGAGCTGGAGAGAGTGGTGTTTGTGTTGTGGTTACCTCCGTTCGCCCCTCGTCGAACCGGGCGTAGAAGGTGTTCAGCTTTCCCGCCAGCAGGGGGTCGTCCTCTGCGGCTGTGAGCCTGTTGGCTCTGAAGTTTGTCATCTGCTGAACCCCCTGCCACATCCGCCTGGAGTCGTTGCTCAGGAGGCATTCCTCAATCTTCTCTCTGTGCTCTGCCTTGGCCGCTTTGATGCCGCGCTTTAGGTTGGTACTGGTGGAGCTGTACAGCGGTGTGCGCTTCCCTGCGAAGAAGGCGTTGTCCCTCTCATTTATCAGTTTTTGGACCTTCCCAGTCATCCATGGCTTCGTGTTGGGGTAGACCCGGACCCGTTTGTCCACGGTGACTGAGTTGGTGCAGTTCACTATGTGGTTCAGAACCGACGACGTGTACTGTTCCAGGTCCTCATGCTCATATTCCTGCCATAGGGTGTCATTTAGGCAGATCTGCAGTGGAGCGGACCCTTCTGGCCAGGTTCTGACAGTCTTAGTGGTGATGGGAGCACTTTTCCCCATTGTAGTGTATGCAGGGATCAGGAGGATTGACATGTCATCAGGTCATCATGTCATCAGGTCAGACATGCCTAGATGAGCTAGCGGACTAGCCTTGTAAGCACGTTTGATGTTGGTGTATACCTTATCCAGTGTTTTTTCTCCTCTCGTTGCACATTTTACATGCTGATAGAACTTGGGTAGTACTGCCTTCAGGTCGACATGATTAAAGTCCCCCGCTATGATGTGAATAGCCTGTGGATCAGTGCTTTGTTGGCTACTAATGACTTCATATAGACGCGCCAATGCTACTTTGCTGTCTGCGCTAGGCGCTATATACACACATGTAATTAGCACCGCGTTAAACTCCCTAGGGAGGTATGTGGGTCGGCATTTAACAGTCAAGTATTCCAGGTCTGGGGAGCAGTGGCTACTTACAGTTTTCGTGTTTAAGCACCAGCTATCCTTCGTCGATATTATGATCCCACCTCCTCTTGACTTCCCGCTAAGCTCCGTTCGGTCAGCGCGATGTAGCGTGCGCCCCTCTAAGCTAACAGTAGCCTGCGCCGTTCAGCCAAAGAAAAGAAAGCAAGTCTTCTGGACATTGAAAAGCAAATCGATGAGAAACTAAAAGAAATGAAGAGTGAGTAGACACAGTTTAGTACCAAACAGCAACGAAAGCAGGAGACACTCGGTAGTCATTGTATGTGCATACACATTGTTAAAACTAAAGCAAGTATATCTGTCGCATTCCACTTATGTTTTATACTGTTATGTTGAGTGATTTGTCATGGTAGGCCATGGTGGTTTTTCCTGTTCATTACAGCCTACAGTAGCCTAGCCCTTGTTAGTATACGTGCGGTTCCAGATTCCATGTTCCAGGTTTTAGTCTCAGATTGTTGTGTAGCCTAATGCTGTATGAGGCATTGATTGCTCTTCTACCAGACTGTAATTTATTCTATTTTATTGATATATGATATTTATTGATTGACATGTGAGCTACTGAAGTGAACAATTATTTGTAATTGTTGAATATCTGATTGTCTTGAATATATGAAATGCCATCTGTTACCTCTTCAATGTTTTTGCTTTCTTGAGCATGTAAATACTGTAGCATTTGGTTATTTGTTGTTGTTTGTTGATAAATGCTACATTCACTTCAATGCATAATTGAATACAAGAATACAGGTACAGCTCAATAAATTAGAATATCATGGAAAAGCATGTAAGTAAAAAAGAAAAGTAAATTTATTCCAGTAATTCAATTCAAAAAGTGAAACTCATATAATAGGCTATAGATTCATTACACACAAAGTGACATATTGCAAGCCTTTATTTCTTGTAATTGTGATGATTATGGCTTACAGCTCATGAAAATGAATGAGCTGTAAGTTGTCTGTCAGTATCTCAGAAAAATTAGAATGATAAAACAAATTTTAAAAAATGTAATACAGAAATGTCGGCCTTCTGAAAAGTATGTTCATTTG
>NC_137674.1:113475533-113480533 GCF_963989245.1 Nansenia antarctica | reverse complement strand
GAATTATAAGGTTCTATCTCCATTTTTGGTCCAAATTGATTTTTGATCCATTAGGTGTTTATCAATGCCTGTGTGGTGTTATTGTTTTTAAATGTTGACATTTTTGAGTTAGTAATTCATAAAACACAAAGGTTCCATCTCACAGAACATAATGGAATGTAAAAACGTTGACGCTCAATATCTCTGAACTGCCCTAAACGGAGATAGAACCATATCATTCTAAGCTCACGAACAGTTGATCCAACAGACATTTGGGACCCTATTCAAACAAGTCACACAATGAAAGCTTTAATCTAACCCCTTCATACTCTGGGACAGGCAAATGGAATACGGATCATAATGGATCTAGCTGGCTAACTAGATAGCTAGCTATCAGCTTTCCTCGAACCTCAAACAGGCATAGTGCTTTACTCTTCACTCCTTCAAGATTATGAAACCCAGCCAGATAGCTGCGACGCTAGGTCTGTGTGTGTGTTTGAGATCTCTGCATGCCAAGCTGTTCCTCAGCCAGTTCCAACATCCATGCCAGCGCTGTCTGCAGGCACTCAGGGAAGGTTTTTAACAGAACAGCCCTGATAAACACAGTGATTACTGCAAGAGAAACTGTCTCGCATTCGATTAAGATCTATAAACCGTTTGTAGGCTTAGAGAGAGAGAGCGTATTGAGAGAGTGCAACCCTAACTACAGTGCGGGGAGGCTGTGTCTCAGGAGGTAGAGGCTGTGTCTCAGGAGGTAGAGGCTGTGTCTCAGGAGGTAGAGGCTGTGTCTCAGGAGGTAGAGGCTGTGTCTCAGGAGGTAGAGGCTGTGTCTCAGGAGGTAGAGGCTGTGTCTCAGGAGGTAGAGGCTGTGTCTCAGGAGGTAGAGGCTGTGTCTCAGGAGGTAGAGCCGCCGTCTAATGATCGCAAGGTTGGCCAGATCGGCGGTTCGAGCCCCGGCTGGCCACATGTCGAAGTGTCCTTGGGCAAGTCACTGAACCCCAACAGCTCCCAGTGAGCGGGCCGACCGGCGCCTTGCATGGTAGCTTGGCCGCCATTGGTGTGTGAATGTGTGTGTGAATGAGAGGCCGTCGTAAAGCTCTTTGGAATAAGGCGCTATATAAGTCAGTCCATTTTTAATTTTGATGAATACCACTATGTAGTTTCTAGGATAACACAGTATCAACGCTTCAGCTTTAACGAAGATGAACCGAGCATCTCCCAGTGCAGAGGAGGAGGGTGGTGTACTTAGAGGGTTTACAGAAGATAAACACAACAGGGAGATGTCAGAACGGTATGTGTTACGGTTAGGCTGGCCCGGCCCAGGTCCCTGTCAGAGAGAGTGCTCTAGATAAGAGTCATTTGTCCACCGGACCTCTTCAGGCTCCCTGGTGCCGGCCAAACACTCACATGATACAGCCCTCTTCCCCTGGACGTCTTTATACAACAGCCTCTACCTCCTGAGACACAGCCTTGGTTGTTAGGGTTACGAAGAGCGTGGAACTGTGGGGCATTGTTTCACGTCAGGCTACATGGAAAACCCTTGTCTAGAGGAAGATGAAGATGATTTGAGATAATGAAGAAGAAGAAGAAGAAGAAGAAGAATGATTTACATTCAGATAAATAGTATACAAGGGTACTGTTATCTACGAGCGTTTTACACACACTGTATGGATAGAGGGGTCAAAGGGTCAAAGCTTTACTGAGTGTCTGTATGAACATGCATACATGTGTCCCAACAAAGTGTGTGTGTGTGTGTGTGTGTGTGTGTTTGTGTGTGTGTGTGTGTGTGTGTGTGCATCGTCTGGCCCGAGTCCCCCACGTTGTCATTGTTCTCACTTCCAGCTCAGCGGCCCTGAGGAGATCATGAGGTCATGAGTTCCGATCCCCGGCCGAGTCGTACCACCAAAGACTATAAACATGGTACCCGATGCCTCCCTGCTTGGCACTCAGCATTAAGGGTTGGATCGGGGGGGGGGGGGGGTAAGACCCTGCGACATACCAGCGTCATGTCCAGGGGGTGTACTTGTTCATCAAGCCGCCTCACGCTACGGAATCAGGAGATGGAGATCTGCGCCTAAGGGCCGTTAGGCTGGAGAGCCATCGTTCTCAAGGCTTACTTAAACCTGGTACACACATAAAGATAATCTGGCCTGGTACACACATAAAGATAATCTGGCCTGGTACACACATAAAGATAATCTGGCCTGGTACACACATAAAGATAATCTGGCCTGGTACACACATAAAGATAATCTGGCCTGGTACACACATAAAGATAATCTGGCCGATTTTGGCCCGATTTCCCCCCTTCCGACCAAGGACTGCAAACGCCGATTATCGGATGGCTCTAAAGATTATCCTACAAGATTAGCCTGTGGTGTGAGGTGTGTTAAGAGTCCATTTCTCCACATTTCTCCACAATCTGCTCGGAAAATGGTCGGGGCCGACGATCGTCAATATTAAACACGTTCAATATTTACGAAAAGTCCTCTTGTGTGTGGGGGGCGAAAGTGACAACTCCCGAGTTCGATTGTGACGTGGAATGGAATGTAGCCAATCAAGAAGCGAGCTGACTGACACTTCTTCTTCTTTTCGTACTTCTAAACTTTATTTGCCCTGTCGCACATGGCTGCCTCTACAGGTCAGTCAGGGTACTACTACCCTGATCACGCCAGATTTCTGTCTTGAGGGACGAGACTCTAGACTGTCGTAGGACAGATCTTTATGTATGTGGTGTGCTGTATTGGGAATATCGGAGCACACCACACACAATACGATCAAAACTGTTCAATCCATGATTTTTTTCTCTCTCAGATAAAAAAATCTGTGAAGATTTAGAAAATCTGTATGTGTGTACCAGGCTTAACGTCCATGTTCTCATTGGCCACAGCTCCAGCCAGGCCTACAGAGTCTGTAGTACAGACCCCCCCTGTCCCTCACTGACCACGCCCTTCTCTCCCTCTGCTTCCACTCTGCAGCTGGTTGGAAGATCAGACAGATCACATGTTTGGGTGTGTTTCACGCTCTGGTGAGCCTGTCTGATCAGGAGTTAAGGTGTCTGAGTCAGGGTTAGACCTAGACCTAGACCTAGACCTAGACCTAACCCTAACCCTAACCCTAACCCTAACCCTAACCCGAGGCATACAGATTCTCTTTTTACATCATTTACATTTTTGCCATTTGTCAGACGCCTTTATCCAAAGCATGGATAACAAATACACTTCGTGAGCTTAGAATGATAAGGTTCTATCTCCGTTTAGAATGATAAGGTTCTATCTCCGTTTAGAATGATGAGGTTCTATCTCCGTTTAGAATGATAAGGTTCTATCTCCGTTTAGAATGATGAGGTTCTATCTCCGTTTAGAATGATAAGGTTCTATCTCCGTTTAGAATGATAAGGTTCTATCTCCGTTTAGAATGATAAGGTTATATCTCCGTTTAGAATGATAAGGTTCTATCTCCGTTTAGAATGATAAGGTTCTATCTCCGTTTAGAATGATAAGGTTCTATCTCCGTTTAGAATTATAAGGTTCTATCTCCGTTTAGGGCAGTTCAGAGATATTGAGCGTCAACGTTTTTACATTCCATTATGTTTTGTGAGATGGAACCTTTGTATTTTATTAATTACTAACTCAAAAATGTCAACATTTTAAAAAATAACACCACACAGGCATTAATAAACACCCAATGGATCAGATTATGTAAAAAACTCAATTTTGACAAAAATGGAGATAGAACCTTATAATTCTAACGTCACGACTTGTCTAAGTAAGTGAATCATCTGTCCATCAGTCATCGCAAGAAACATCTTGCACGTCATTTATGCTCGGGCCAGGGGCCATTGGCAGTCACCATGCTAGAAGAAGAAGGACATTGGATTTTCTTCTTTAGTAAAATACACCTCTTGGTTTCACCAAGCTCATTAAACTGTTAAACCAACCAACCAAATCAGTTCAAGATCTTCTGCTTGTTTTTAAAGCTCTCACTGGCACAGCACCAGAATTATGTTCAGACCTTTTGCTAGCATATCAGCCCAATAGAGCTCTCAGGTCTTCTGCTAGCATATCAGCCCAATAGAGCTCTCAGGTCTTCTGCTAGCATATCAGCCCAATAGAGCTCTCAGGTCTTCTGCTAGCATATCAGCCCAATAGAGCAGGTCTTCTGACGCTGGTTTTCTCTGTGTACCACATGTACAAAAGAAGAGATTTGGTGAGGCTGCATTCTCATTTCATGCTCGAAATTGTGTCTCACTGCCAGTTTACATTAGGGATGCAACCTCAGCACATTATGTTCAAGTCAAGACCAAAAAAACATATTTTTAATATTGCCTTTAAATGACTAAATACTTAAATTATGATGATATAATGATTGGACATTAAACATTTACAGACAGCTAACAGCGATGTTGTGTGAAACTTCTGCTGAATAATAATAATAACTTTTTATTCAGCTGCAGCTCAAAGTGCTATACAAATAAAGTTATTACTATTATTATTCTTCAGCAGGAGTTTCACACAACATGGCTGTTAGCTGTCTGTAAATGTTGTGTTAGTTAGTCAAAGGGTCCTGTTGTTCCTCCTCGTCGTGCTGCTGGATGATGAATGTGTTCGAGTCACATGACCCTCCGGCCATGAACTCACACAACCTGCACACCTTCCCCGAGGCTCAGCTATTCATCTCTGAGAAACCCTGAGCTCATGAATCACCGCTCATTATGGACCATGTCCTGGGGCGGCTGTGGCTGTGGCTCAGGAGGTAGAGGCTGTGTCTCAGGAGGGAGAGGCTGTGTCTCAGGAGGTAGAGGCTGTGGTTGTGGCTCAGGAGGTAGAGGCTGTGTCTCAGGAGGGAGAGGCTGTGGTTGTGGCTCAGGAGGTAGAGGCTGTGTCTCAGGAGGGAGAGGCTGTGTCTCAGGAGGTAGAGGCTGTGTCTCAGGAGGTAGAGGCTGTGGCTCAGGAGGTAGAGGCTGTGGCTCAGGAGGTAGAGGCTGTGTCTCAGGAGGTAGAGGCTGTGTCTCAGGAGGT
>NC_137674.1:113463033-113468033 GCF_963989245.1 Nansenia antarctica | reverse complement strand
CATAGAGTTCTCAGACCATAGAGTTCTCAGACCATAGAGTTCTCAAACCATAGAGTTCTCAAACCATAGAGTTCTCAAACCATAGAGTTCTCAGACCATAGAGTTCTCAGACCATAGAGTTCTCAAACCATAGAGTTCTCAAACCATAGAGTTCTCAGACCATAGAGTTCTCAGACCATAGAGTTCTCAAACCATAGAGTTCTCAAACCATAGAGTTCTCAGACCATAGAGTTCTCTAAGCACAGATGTGACTGTGCGCGTGCTGCTTTATTTTGCACTATATCTGATCCTCTTCAGCTGCAGCACCTCAGCTCAGTCTGGTCAGGGAGGAGGGGCGGTGGTGTTGTTAACACTCTGAGCCTAGAGCGCCATCTGCTGGAGGGAAGAGAGAGGGTCTCTCCTGGTCATGTGATGGGGACTTCAGTGATAGGTTGTTTCTGGTGCAGTCTTTTGTTCCAGCCCAGCACTTACACACATATTAAACACCTAGTGGTCCAGGCTGAAGACGCTGTCCCTTTTCTAAATGAGAAACTCGCTTCCCCACGTCCTCTCCTCTGCCTTCCCCTCTCTTCCTACTCACAACACAGATCAGGAGATCTACGTTCCTCTCTAGATATTCTTTATATATTCTCCTGCAATGCTTTTTTTTAGGAGGAATTGAGTTTCTAACCATTGAGAAAAGGCTGTTGATGAGGTTGACTGTTGATGTTCAACATAGCTCAAACGGCTATGAATGAATGAATGAATGGTCTTTATTGTCATTGATATAGTACAGGTACCAAACAACGAAATTTGGGAGGGGGGGCTCCCCTGGTGCTAGGAAAGAAAACTAAAAACAAGAAGGGAAAAGAGCTGGTTTACATAAATAAAGGCTATGTACACTGTCCACTATACTATACTATACAAATGAACACTGTGCTGTACTCTATGCTATGCTATACCTATTCTAACATTTCCTATCTCTGAACCTTATGTACCCGAGGGTTGTCATATTGCACATAGTGTTATTGCACATTCATTTAAAGTGTCGCAGTTTGCAGGTTTGAAATGTTCACAGTTGTGTTTCAGTATTGCACTTGATTTCAATCTGCCATCAAATGTCTAGATTGTCCAGGGCCTAGAACCTAGGTCTTTGCTGTGTTCAGGGCCTGAATGGCCCTGGGGTAGAAGCTGAGCTTCAGTCTGTTTGTCCTTGCGAACATGGTCCTGAACCGCCTGTCCGAGGGCAGCCGAGCAAAGTGTTCGTTCCCAGGGTGGGATGGGTCTCTGGAGATCTTGGAGGCCTTCCTGAGGCAGCGTGTGTTGTACAGCTCTTCCAGAGAGGGGAGGGGGGCGCCGGTGATCTTCTGGGCCGATCTCACGACTCTCTGTAGCGCATTCCTCTCTGCGGCTGTGCAGCTGGAGAACCACACGCAGATGCAGTAGGTGAGGATGCTCTCCACTGCGCAACGGTAGAAGGTCACAAGCAGCTCCTGTCTGATGTGGTTTTTCCTGAGGACTCTCAGGAAGTAGAGCCGCTGTTGTGCCTTCTTGATGATGGCTGCTGTGTTGGTCTTCCAGGACAGGTCATCCTGTATGTGCACCCCCAGGAATCGGAGGGTTGAGACTCTCTCCACGCTCCCTCCATCGACGAGCAGGGGCTGGACCTCAGATTTTTTCCTCCTGAAGTCCACGATGATTTCCTGGGTCTTTGACTGGTTCAGCAGCAGGTTGTTAACCTTGCACAGCTTGCCCAGCTGCTCCACCTCATCCCTGTACGCCGCCTCGTCCCCCCCCGAGATGCAGCCCACCACGGTGGTGTCGTCTGCAAACTTTACGATGGAGTTGCTGGGGTGGACGGGGGTGAAGTCGTAGGTGTAGAGGTTGTAGAGGATGGGGCTTAGCACGCAGCCCTGGGGGGACCCAGTGCTGAGTCTGAGGGCTGTGGAGGTGTGGGAGCCCACCCGCACCCTCTGGGGGCGGTCAGACAGGAAGTCCTTGATCCATGCACATATAGAGTGTGATAGTCCCAGGTCTAGTAGTTTGGTCACTAGCCTGTCTGGAAGGATGGTGTTGAAGGCAGAGCTGAAGTCCACAAAGAGCAGTCTCGCGTAGCTGTTTCCCCTCTCCAGGTGGGATAGAGTGGAGTGGAGAGTCGTCGCGATGGCGTCCTCTGTGGACCTGTGGGCTCTGTAGGCGAACTGGTATGGATCCAGGTTGGGCGGGAGGCGTGTGACTATGTGGGCCCGGACTAGTTTCTCGAAGCACTTCATGATGATTGGTGTGAGTGCCACCGGGCGGTAGTCGTTTAGGCAGCTCGCCGTGCTTTTCTTCGGGACTGGGATGATAGTTGAGGTTTTCAGGCAGGGTGGGATGGTGGCCCGGGACAGGGACTGGTTGAAGATGTTGGTGAAAACCCCGGCCAGCTGGTCGGCGCAGTCCCTCAGCACCCGTCCCAGGACGCCATCCGGCCCCGAGGCTTTCCTGGGGTCCACCGCCTTCAGCACGCGTCTCACTTCATGCTCTGTGAGGGTGAGGCTGCTGAGAGCTGGAGAGACACACTGGTGGGTCTGAATAATCCTGACCGTTCCTGTTCAGTCTAATTACTGTATAAGGATATAGTATTTACACATCTGTGTAATTGTTGAATTTGTCCACAAGAGGGTGCTAGAACATCAATGCTTCCCCAGGTCGTTTTTACAGATTAACCACACACACACACACATACACATACACACACACTCACACACACACACACACACGCACGCACGCACACACACGCACGCACACACACACACACACACACACACGCACGCGCGCACGCACACACGCACGCACGCACGCACGCACGCACGCACGCACGCACGCACGCACGCACACACACACACACACACACACACACACACACACACACATACACACACACACACACACACACACACACACACACACATACACATACACATACACACACTCACACACACACACACACACACACACACACACACACACATACACACACACCTCGCCATCATTCCTATCCAACCGCTTCACTGTGACCTCGCAATCTAACATCATCATATTTCTGCTATAGAGTCCGAGTCAGGTGTGTCACTGACATTTGTGTGTTGAGTCCCTATGGAGAGGCTCTATGTATAAACTCATTACATCATGTAGTTATGGCTGTGCTCAGCTCCCACTGGCCAGGCCCACGGCACCTAGCGTACCAGCTAGCGTACCAGTTAGCGTAGCCAACTAGCATAGCCACCTAGCGTAGCCAGCTCTATGACAGTGCAGCAGCATACCAGGGGGCCAGCGGGCAGGAGGATGCAGGGAGGCATGGGGCGCTTTCCTGGCAAGCCCCCCCCCCCCCCGCAACCCACCCTCCCCCGCGTCTTGTTCAAGACCCAACATGCTTTCTCTGACGGACACGTTGCGCAAGGGGGTGGGGGTGGGGGTCCAAGGGGGTGGGGGTGGGGGTCCAAGGGGGTGGGGGTGGGAGTCCAAGGGGGTGGGGGTGGGAGTCCAAGGGGGTGGGGGTGGGGGTCCAGTTTATGCCCATGTCAGTCCGTCCGTCACAGAGCCACACTGACACGCCTGGCTGACCTCACGGTCACAGTGTCCCCCAGAGCCAACGCACCTGTTACACAGATCAGCCCAGGAGGGTTTCACTGACACTGTATCTACTCTGCTGTCTGTCAGGGCGCTGGGCTGGGAGAGTCACGGCTATTTACAGGCTGGTCAGTAAGGGGGGGATGTATGACGGAGGAAATTCCCTTCAAAAACTGTTATTTAAGTACAGTCAGACGAATTGAGATGTAGACAACGTTTTTTTATCATTTCGGTTTTTTTTTCCGCAAGGTGAGAATGTTCTGGAAGGTTCTCTCTGCCGGGTGATGTCAGTCAGAGGGTTTTTGCACACAGGGGCAGTTCTATTTTAATCGTTTAGCATTTCGTCTTGTCATGTTCATCATGGTTGTGAATAGAAGCAGTATGCTGCCAGTTACTGTAGTATGTATCTACAGTGTATCAGGAGGTAGAGGCTGTGTATCAGGAGGTAGAGGCTGTGTCTCAGGAGGTAGAGGCTGTGTCTCAGGAGGTAGAGGCTAGTGGAGGTAGAGGCTGTGTCTCAGGAGGTAGAGGCTGTGTCTCAGGAGGTAGAGGCTGTGTCTCAGGAGGTAGAGGCTGTGTCTCAGGAGGTAGAGGCTGTGTCTCAGGAGGTAGAGGCTGTGTCTCAGGAGGTAGAGGCTGTGTCTCAGGAGGTAGAGGCGGTGTCTCAGGAGGTAGAGGCTGTGTCTCAGGAGGTAGAGGCTGTGTCTCAGGAGGTAGAGGCTGTGTCTCAGGAGGTAGAGGCTGTGTCTCAGGAGGTAGAGGCTGTGTCTCAGGAGGTAGAGGCTGTGTCTCAGGAGGTAGAGGCTGTGTCTCAGGAGGTAGAGGCTGTGTCTCAGGAGGTAGAGGCTCTGTCTCAGGAGGTAGAGGCTGTGGCTCAGGAGGTAGAGCCGGCGTCTCATGATCGCAAGGTCGGTGGTTCGGCGGTTCAATCCCTGGCTGGCCACGTGTCCAGGTGCCCTTGGGCAAGACACTGAACCCCAAATTGCTCCCAGTGAGCGGGCCGGCTCCTTGCATGGCAGCTTGGCCGCCATTGGTGTGTGAATGTGTGTGTGAACGGGTGAATGAGAGGCCGTTGTAAAGCGCTTTGGGATAAGGCGCTATATTAAGTGCAGTCCATAAGAAACACCCTCATGTGAGAGTATATATTTATAGTAAGTCTGGGGCAGAATAAATAAGATATATTCCAAAAATGTAATTTGGACCCATTGAGACACCATAGAATGCGGAATTGTAAATTCCGACTTTCATTTAACTCAATTCATGTCACATACTCTGGAGGAAACAGGCAGACAGATATGTGTGTAAATGGAGAGTGACGCACGCGACAGGCCTTAAGTCGCAGGAATGCCACGCAGCCACGCAGCCACGCATCCACGCAGCTGTCACTCTGTCACGGCGTTGTGTAACGT
>NC_137674.1:113453033-113458033 GCF_963989245.1 Nansenia antarctica | reverse complement strand
TTGAAGGAGGAGGAGGAGGAGGAGGAGGAGGAGGAGGGGGGGGGGGGGGTCGTCCCAGTGCTCTAGTTGAAGGAGGAGGAGGAGGAGGAGGAGGAGGAGGGGGGGGTCGTCCCAGTGCTCTAGTTGAAGGAGGAGGAGGAGGAGGAGGGGGGGGGGGGGGGGTCGTCCCAGTGCTCTAGTTGAAGGAGGAGGAGGAGGAGGAGGAGGAGGAGGAGGAGGGGGGGGGGGGTCGTCCCAGTGCTCTAGTTGAAGGAGGAGGAGGAGGAGGAGGAGGAGGAGGAGGAGGGGGGGGGGGGTCGTCCCAGTGCTCTAGTTGAAGGAGGAGGAGGAGGAGGAGGGGGGGGGGGGGGGGTCGTCCCAGTGCTCTAGTTGAAGGAGGAGGAGGAGGAGGAGGAGGAGGAGGAGGAGGGGGGGGGGGGGTCGTCCCAGTGCTCTAGTTGAAGGAGGAGGAGGAGGAGGAGGAGGAGGAGGAGGAGGGGGGGGGGGGGGTCGTCCCAGTGCTCTAGTTGAAGGAGGAGGAGGAGGAGGAGGAGGAGGAGGAGGAGGGGGGGGGGGGGTCGTCCCAGTGCTCTAGTTGAAGGAGGAGGAGGAGGAGGAGGAGGAGGAGGAGGAGGAGGAGGAGGAGGAGGAGGGGGGGGGGGGTCGTCCCAGTGCTCTAGTTGAAGGAGGAGGAGGAGGAGGAGGAGGAGGAGGAGGAGGGGGGGGGGAGGGGGGTCGTCCCAGTGCTCTAGTTGAAGGAGGAGGAGGAGGAGGAGGAGGAGGGAGGGGGGGGGGTCGTCCCAGTGCTCTAGTTGAAGGAGGAGGAGGAGGGAGGAAATGACTAATCTGGTATCTGGCCTTGACGCGGGCGTGACGCCCAGCCCCTCCGCCAGGGGAACAAAGTCTGTTTATAATGTCAGCTCCCTAAAAACACTTCAAACAAGACGTCTAACGAAGGTTGAGTCATGCGTATTTACAGGGCTGCGTGGCGGCGGATGAAGGGAACATATGAGACTAATAAGACGGTAAAAGTCAGAATGAGAAGTCCAGCACGCTGCAACCCCCCCCCAGACCTCTCACCCCTAACAGTTTCCACTGCTGCCAGTGTGTGTGTGTGTGTGTGTGTGTGTGTGTGTGTGTGTGTGTGTGTGTGTGTGTGTGTGAGCCCATGCAGAGTTCAACCTGGAGACATTCTGAGAGCAGGAACCACGCTGCCTGCCTCTAAGACAGGCCGTCTGTTTTTTCGTTACGCTTTCAACTTTTCTCAACAGTCCTTTGAACCTAAGCAGGTTGTGTGTGTAGATGTGATGTGTTGTGTTGTGTTGTGTGTAGATGTTGTTTAAGAGTTGCAGTAGTTTGTGTGGTGGAGAGACTCTTTAGATAGCTCACGACTCTGTGCCAGTTAGATCTGGCTTTTTTAAAGGGTTTCTTTCCGTTTTTTTTTTACTGATTTATTGCCATGTAATCAACTTGTCAGTCAATTGTTGGAATTTGGTATTTCTTTGCGCTCTAGCCACAGGGGTCGGCCATAGTCGGCGCCCCCTGGAGCAATTAGGGTTAAGTTAAGTGCCTTGCTCAAGGGCACATGTATGCAGATCCCTCCTGAGGTGGGCATCGAACCAGCAGACCTTCCGATTGCTAGCCGGCCTCTCTAACCTCTAGGCTACCGCCGGCGTTTTGGTGTTCTTGGGAGTTGAGAAGTGGCATACGGGCCCCATCTGGTCCAAATGTGGGTTGATAGAAGCTGTGTGACTCTGTGTCACAGAGTAATATGTGACATGACGTCATCGACTTGCTATGGGGGCGCAAACGGGAAAGGCTTGAAAAAAGCGTTCAGACTTTTTCAGAGTAAAAAAAAATCTGATTTCGTTTTTTTGTCATCAGACACAACTTAAGGTCTTGAACTACCCACTCGTTATTTTTTCGAGCAGTTTTACGATAGTTAAATACGTGTACTTAATCAACAAAATAAGCTTATTTTTAGCCTGATTTCTCCTGGGAAATTCTCTTATTGTGGGAGGGGAGGAACTGGATCCAGGTTGTTTTCATTGGTCGATCGATGTGCTACGGGGAGGATTCAGGAAGGTATTATCAGTAAACACATATCTAGATCTAGTCGTAGGAGGGGCGGCTGTGTCTCAGGAGGTAGAGGCTGTGTCTCAGGAGGTAGAGGCTGTGTCTCAGGAGATATAGGCTGTCTCAGGAGGTAGAGGCTGTGTCTCAGGAGGTAGAGGCTGTGTCTCAGGAGGTAGAGGCTGTGTCTCAGGAGGTAGAGGCTGTGTCTCAGGAGGTAGAGGCTGTGTCTCAGGAGGTAGAGGCTGTGTCTCAGGAGGTAGAAGCTGTGTCTCAGGAGGTAGAGGCTGTGTCTCAGGAGGTAGAGGCTGTGTCTCAGGAGGTAGAGGCTGTGTCTCAGGAGGTAGAGGCTGCGTCTCAGGAGGTAGAGGCTGTGTCTCAGGAGGTAGAGGCTGTGTCTCAGGAGGTAGAGGCTGTGTCTCAGGAGGTAGAGGCTGCGTCTCAGGAGGTAGAGGCTGTGTCTCAGGAGGTAGAGGCTGTGTCTCAGGAGGTAGAGGCTGTGTCTCAGGAGGTAGAGGCTGTGGTTGTGTCTCATGAGGTAGAGGCTGTGGCTCAGGAGGTAGAGGCTGTGTCTCAAGAGGTAGAGTCGCCGTCTAATGATCACAAGGTTGGCAGATCGGTGGTTCAGATATGGACCGTACTTCCCAGTACTAACTGAGCCACATCCAGGTGCTGGCCCAGATCCTGCCTGTTTCTGGCCGTCTGTCAAGCTGCTGTTAGCGGGCCAGGTTTAGCTCATGATGTTTTCTCTCGCTGACGAAATTGAGTCTTTTTTCGATGCTTTTGATTTCATGACCTCCTTATTCGATCATATTCAACGACCGGGTTTGTTGGGAGAAAAGTGGTATGAAGAAAGAATGCAGTGTTCCCTGTCTGCGCAGCCAGAAAGGTTATCTGATTAAAGAAAAAGTTCTGCCAAGGTTATTTTGGCAAACAAACAGGCTGACATATTTTAACAAACATCTTTGATATCCCAGACGCCTGTTTAGTTGATCAGCCTTTGAGCTGAGGTCAGCAGTTTAGTTTCTGCACCAGAAGGAGAGGCGAGGCAGATAGTGAATAAACCCTGGCAGTGTTTGACTGCTGGACCACAGTGCTGGTTATCAATGTCCATAAGGCCCAGCAGACCCACTGTGCTGGTCTATCTGCTCTGTGTTCGTCTATCTGCTCTGTGTTCGTCTATCTGCTCTGGGCTGGGTCAGGGTTAGGAAACCACTGTTGACGTCAACACACCGCCGCTGTCAGTCGCCTCGGCTGCTGTGGTCAACGACATGATGACATGGCCCTCTGGCACACTTAGCAGACGAGTTCAACTGTGAGAGCGTGTGTGTGTGTCTGTGTGTGTGTGTGTGTGTGTGTGTGTGTGTGTGTCTGTGTGTGTGTGCTTGTTTGTGAGTGTGTGTGCTTGTTTGTGAGTGTGTGTGTGTGTGTGTGTGTGCTTGTTTGTGTGTGTGTGTGTGTGTGTGTGTGTGTGTGTGTCTGTGTGTGTGTGCTTGTTTGTGTGTGTGTGTGTGTGTGTGCTTGTTTGTGAGTGTGTGTGCTTGTTTGTGAGTGTGTGAGTGTGTGTGTGTGTGTGTGTGTGTGTGTGAGTGTGTCTGTGTGTGTGTGCTTGTTTGTGAGTGTGTGTGTGTGCTTGTTTGTGAGTGTGTGTGTGTGCGTGTGTCAGCCTCTGCCGTGAAGAACCCTCCTCCACCCTCATCGACCTCTCACCAGATATCAAACTAACCGCCCAGCGTCTCTCTCACAGAAAGGACACACACACTGGGAGTGCTTCCAAGCACACACTCACTCACACTCACTCAAGTGTTTTCCCCTTATACCAACAGTATTGTCTCATTGAGAGTGTCAGAGGTGATTGGATGGCTTGGGCTTTTTGTTCTAGAGAGAGCAGAGGCCTGCCCCCGTTTATTTATACAGCAGCACGAGAATAAAACAAGAGATAGGAGAGGAGATAAACCACTAGATAAAAAGGCAAGCTAATAAGGTGTTTTAAGCTTTCTTTTTAAAGATATCCACACTCTTCATGCCCTGTAGCCTGCCTGGTTAAATGCGGGGGGATGATGTAATGTGTTCGATTCAGGGGTCGATGTGACTGAACCAGAGAGAGGGAGGACGCTGGTTTCTGACAGGAGTGCGTTCGTTAGGTCGGCACCTGAGACTCTGCTAACCCATATTAACATCCTCTAACCTCTAACCGCTCCACCTGAGGTGACCACCGCGCCACACCCTGGGTCATTAGCCTAGCAGTCTGTCTGTGGTCAGAGTTAATCAGTGTTACCGTATCCTCCATCAGCAATAATCAGCTTGTCTCTCTGTGAGTCACGCGACTCAAGCTCCCGAGACCTGGAAGTTAACAAGCCTCCCTCCTTTCATTGATGAATGGATTTTCTACGGTTTGTTAGATTCGTGTGCCCAGTTCCAATCCAACACTAATTATCATAAAACCCATGAAAGGGGGAAACTAAACTACACACAGAATGGTGTTCAAAGAAGTTGAGTTCAAGAAATATTATTTTCTTTCTTTCTTTCCAGTTAGGAAACAGAGTTGGAACTGAGCCCTGAACTCTGCTGATCCCAGAGGATGTGTCTCTGGTTGTTGGATCTTTTAACTGCCTCTAAAGCAGCTCTCTCCCTGCCCCCCCCCCTGCCTGTGGCTTGTACTAGACGGCTCCCCCAGATGCGTCTGACGTCAGCGTTATGACATTACCGCCACCTTCAAACAGGAGCCGTCTGTTTATGGTCAGGAGATTTCATACGCATACGTACGTACACCACCAGCACACACATCTCCCTTTGATGTGGGAGAGCAGGGATCACAGGCCCCCCCCTCCCCCTCCCCTCCCCCTTCTCCCTCCTTCTTGCCTTTATCTTCTCCAACAAATGTTCTCTGCCCCCCCCCCACGCCTTCACACGCCTTCACATGGCACCGTTCTACCAGCCAACAGTCC
>NC_137674.1:113431654-113441654 GCF_963989245.1 Nansenia antarctica | reverse complement strand
CTGGGTTTAGAACTGACACACCCCCCAAGCCTGTTTATTCCTAACCCACGCTAAAACCCCCAATCCTAGCAGCATCCAGGTTGAGCCTGCTGTGTGTGAACCCTGCATGGATGGCCTGAGGTCTGCTGTCTGTACCAGCAGGCTTGGAGGGGACTTGACCCCCCTTGCATGACCTCCAAACAACTGGAATTCTGTTGGGTTTCCCTACAGTTGTCACAGTTCTATTCATGTGACCTGTTTCATCACTACTGTACTGTATGGTTCATATCTGATACACTACTGTACTGTATGGTTCATATCTGATACACTACTGTACTGTATGTCTCATATCTGATACACTACTGTACTGTATGTCTCATATCTGATACACTACTGTACTGTATGGTTCATATCTGATACACTACTGTACTGTATGTCTCATATATGATACACTACTGTACTGTATGTCTCATATCTGATACACTACTGTACTGTATGTCTCATATCTGATACACTACTGTACTGTATGTCTCATATCTGATACACTACTGTACTGTATGTCTCATATCTGATACACTACTGTACTGTATGTCTCATATCTGATACACTACTGTACTGTATGTCTCATATCTGATACACTACTGTACTGTATGTCTCATATCTGATACACTACTGTACTGTATGGTTCATATCTGATACACTACTGTACTGTATGTCTCATATCTGATACACTACTGTACTGTATGGTTCATATCTGATACACTACTGTACTGTATGTCTCATATCTGATACACTACTGTACTGTATGTCTCATATCTGATACACTACTGTACTGTATGTCTCATATCTGATATACTACTGTACTGTATGGTTCATATCTGATACACTACTGTACTGTATGTCTCATATCTGATACACTACTGTACTGTATGGTTCATATCTGATACACTACTGTACTGTATGTCTCATATCTGATACACTACTGTACTGTATGTCTCATATCTGATACACTACTGTACTGTATGTCTCATATCTGATACACTACTGTACTGTATGGTTCATATCTGATACACTACTGTACTGTATGGTTCATATCTGATACACTACTGTACTGTATGTCTCATATCTGATACACTACTGTACTGTATGGTTCATATCTGATACACTACTGTACTGTATGGTTCATATCTGATACACTACTGTACTGTATGTCTCATATCTGATACACTACTGTACTGTATGTCTCATATCTGATACACTACTGTACTCTATGGTTCATATCTGATACACTACTGTACTGTATGTCTCATATCTGATACACTACTGTACTCTATGGTTCATATCTGATACACTACTGTACTGTATGGTTCATATCTGATACACTACTGTACTGTATGTCTCATATCTGATACACTACTGTGCTGTATGTCTCATATCTGATACACTACTGTACTGTATGTCTCATATCTGATACACTACTGTACTGTATGGTTCATATCTGATACACTACTGTACTGTATGTCTCATATCTGATACACTACTGTACTGTATGGTTCATATCTGATACACTACTGTACTGTATGGTTCATATCTGATACACTACTGTACTGTATGGTTCATATCTGATACACTACTGTACTGTATGGTTCATATCTGATACACTACTGTACTGTATGTCTCATATCTGATACACTACTGTACTGTATGGTTCATATCTGATACACTACTGTACTGTATGGTTCATATCTGATACACTACTGTACTGTATGGTTCATATCTGATACACTACTGTACTGTATGGTTCATATCTGATACACTACTGTACTGTATGTCTCATATCTGATACACTACTGTACTGTATGTCTCATATCTGATACACTACTGTACTGTATGGTTCATATCTGATACACTACTGTACTGTATGTCTCATATCTGATACACTACTGTACTGTATGGTTCATATCTGATACACTACTGTACTGTATGTCTCATATCTGATACACTACTGTACTGTATGGTTCATATCTGATACACTACTGTACTGTATGTCTCATATCTGATACACTACTGTACTGTATGGTTCATATCTGATACACTACTGTACTGTATGGTTCATATCTGATACACTACTGTACTGTATGGTTCATATCTGATACACTACTGTACTGTATGTCTCATATCTGATACACTACTGTACTGTATGTCTCATATCTGATACACTACTGTACTGTATGGTTCATATCTGATACACTACTGTACTGTATGGTTCATATCTGATACACTACTGTACTGTATGGTTCATATCTGATACACTACTGTACTGTATGTCTCATATATGATACACTACTGTACTGTATGGTTCATATCTGATACACTACTGTACTCTATGTCTCATATCTGATACACTACTGTACTGTATGTCTCATATCTGATACACTACTGTACTGTATGGTTCATATCTGATACACTACTGTACTATATGGTTCATATCTGATACACTACTGTACTCTATGTCTCATATCTGATACACTACTGTACTGTATGGTTCATATCTGATACACTACTGTACTGTATGTCTCATATCTGATACACTACTGTACTGTATGTCTAATATCTGATACACTACTGTACTGTATGTCTCATATCTGATACACTACTGTACTGTATGGTTCATATCTGATACACTACTGTACTGTATGTCTCATATCTGATACACTACTGTACTGTATGTCTCATATCTGATACACTACTGTACTGTATGGTTCATATCTGATACACTACTGTACTGTATGGTTCATATCTGATACACTACTGTACTGTATGGTTCATATCTGATACACTACTGTACTGTATGGTTCATATCTGATACACTACTGTACTGTATGTCTCATATATGATACACTACTGTACTGTATGGTTCATATCTGATACACTACTGTACTCTATGTCTCATATCTGATACACTACTGTACTGTATGTCTCATATCTGATACACTACTGTACTGTATGGTTCATATCTGATACACTACTGTACTATATGGTTCATATCTGATACACTACTGTACTCTATGTCTCATATCTGATACACTACTGTACTGTATGGTTCATATCTGATACACTACTGTACTGTATGTCTCATATCTGATACACTACTGTACTGTATGTCTAATATCTGATACACTACTGTACTGTATGTCTCATATCTGATACACTACTGTACTGTATGTCTCATATCTGATACACTACTGTACTGTATGGTTCATGTGTTATCTGATACAGTACAGTAGGATGTAACAGTACAGGGGGATTTAGGCCTTTGCGATCAACAGTGATCATTTTGGTGCTTATTGCTTGACTGGGGGGTTCACAGTACTGGCTGGGGTTTACAAGACATAGCCTGTTATGTTATACCAACTTTGATGTGACAGTGGATCATATTCTGTTTCTTTTAGTCATCTAACTGAGTGTTTGTGTTTCCCTGGGTGTCTTCAGGCATGGAGAAGACATGATTGTGACGCCATTTGCACAGGTCAGTGTCACTTCCCTCCCTCTAACGTCATGTGACTTTCCTCCTGTTTATAGTCCTGTTTTACTACAGTTAACCAGGCCAAACACTGTGGTTTTCACATGTACACGTATATGTTATATGTTATATGTTATATGTACATCCTATGTGATTGCAAGAGAGGAAAGTTTGGAGAAAAGAGGATCTGCCCAAGATAGACAGCCTCATAGTAATGATCTAAAGTCATGTTTGATTTCAAATCCATACTGTTAGAGGGTTAGGGTTAGAGTATAGAGCCAACGGAAGACAACATGCTTCCTCTTTCCAATACTTATGAAGGGCTTTGTACAGTATATGACACACAGTACTACCTATGTTCCGGTGGTGTTAAGGCTTGTGGGGCGTCTGTGTCTCAGGAGGTAGAGCCGCCGTCTAATGATCGCAAGGTCGGCAGATCGGCGGTTCGAGCCCCGGCTGGCCACATGTCGAAGTGTCCTTGGGCAAGACACTGAACCCCAAATTGCTCCCAGTGAGCGGGGCCGGTGCCTTGCATGGCAGCTTGGCCGCCATTGGTGTGTGAATGTGTGTGTGAATGGGTGAATGACAGGCCGTTGTAAAGAGCTTTAGATAAAAGCGCTATATAAGTGCAGTCCGTTACCATTAAGGGGATGTTCACTCTTTACACACATGATCTGTCACACACTGTCAGTACAGTACAGTACAGCTTGTCCTGGGCGTGTGTGTGTGTGACACGGCGTCTTACATGTGCCGTGACGTGAGTCTGCGTGAGTGATACTCTCTTTACCCCGGGGTTGCCAGGTTTGGCTGGACTAGTGCTCTCTGACGATTGGCTCTGCGGGGGATGAGTTACGTGTGTGTCACAACTCGACTGGGTCAGGAATCCAATACCGGGCGCGGTGACGCAGAGGCGGACAGATGTCCGATGTTCTAGGGTTTGTGAAACGGGAGAGCGTTTATGTGCTGACGGCCCCCCGGGGGGGGGAGTCAGAAGGATGACATTTGACTCTTCTGTCGACTGGCTCATTAAAGCACATAAAGTACAGCAGACAGGTGCTAAGTGATGTCTCTTACCCTGGGACGTTTTAGCGTCTGTCCAGAGGTCATGTGACCAGGAGTGTTATGACGTCATAATTGTTAAGGCCAGGTTTTTTTTTTTGACCACTTGACCTAACCAGGAAAAACTCCAGGCCTCCAAGTGTAATGGCTGCTATCTTCTAATAGGTTTCTGTCTTCTAATAGGCTTCTATCTTCTAATAGGTTTCTGTCGTATGTATTAATTGTAGTGGCCGGCTGTGTCTCAGGAGGTAGAGGCTGTGTCTCAGGAGGTAGAGGCTGTGTCTCAGGAGGTAGAGGCTGTGTCTCAGGAGGTAGAGGCTGTGTCTCAGGAGGTAGAGGCTGTGTCTCAGGAGGTAGAGGCTGTGTCTCAGGAGGTAGAGGCTGTGTCTCAGGAGGTAGAGGCTGTGTCTCAGGAGGTAGAGGCTGTGTCTCAGGAGGTAGAGGCTGTGTCTCAGGAGGTAGAGGCCGTGTCTCAGGAGGTAGAGCCGCCGTCTAATGATCGCAAGGTTGGCAGATCGGCGGTTCGAGCCCCGGCTGGCCACATGTCTTTGCGTGAGGCTAGGTGGGATGTACATATGAAAAACATATATGCACAACCCGCACGTGTTAGGGAAGTCTACAGTATGAATATGAATCCCGTGGTTGTAATATTATAATAACATACGCCAGTTAGCTGACGCTTTCACCCATAGAGACTTATGTTGCAGTGAGTGCCTTTAAATTTTCAGTATCGAACCCACGTTGATTGCAGTGGTATATAATGCTGTATCGCCCCCCCCCAGGTGCTCGCCAGTCTACGAACTGTGAGAAGAAACTTTGAGGTTTTGACCCACCTACAGGATCGGCTAAGCAACAGGTGAGGAGGGGGGGGGTTTAAATGCTGAACAACAGGTGAGGAGGGGGGAGGTTTAAATGCTGAACAACAGGTGAGGAGGGGGGAGGTTTAAATGCTGAACAACAGGTGAGGAGGGGGGAGGTTTAAATGCTGAACTACAGGTGAGGAGGGGGGGATGTTTAAATGCTGAACTACAGGTGAGGAGGGGGGAGGTTTAAATGCTGAACAACAGGTGAGGAGGGAGGAGGTTTAAATGCTGAACTACAGGTGAGGAGGGGGGAGGTTTAAATGCTGAGCTACAGGTGAGGAGGGGGGTGGTTTAAATGCTGAACTACAGGTGAGGAGGGGGGAGGTTTAAATGCTGAGCTACAGGTGAGGAGGGGGGTGGTTTAAATGCTGAACTACAGGTGAGGAGGGGGGGGGTTTAAATGCTGAGCTACAGGTGAGGAGGGGGGAGGTTTAAATGCTGAACTACAGGTGAGGAGGGAGAAGGTTTAAATGCTGCTGAATCCATAACACCGCTTACAGAACTGAACCCACTGGAGTTCAAATTAAGCGATAGAAGAGTGAATGAATGACTGTGTGTGTGCGTGCGTGTGCGTGTGTGTGTGTCACATGTGTCCTGGTGTGTTCATCTCTGTGTGTTCTCACCCTGACAGGCGACCGTCAGGCAGCAACGCTCCTTCAACATGCAAACAGCCGTGTCTCCCAGGTAACCACCCCCCTGACCCCCCTGACCCCCCCTAGTCTGGTCTGTCTGCTGTGTGTCTGTCTGGTCAGTCACACGCGTGTTCCATTAACTGGTCAGACACACGCGTGTTCCATTACCTGGTCAGTCACACGCGTGTTCCATTACCTCAGGGTTATTGAGTTCATTAAGTAAACAGCGAGAGCCCGTCGTGTGCTGTGATGAGGGATAGATGATTCACTTACTTTAGTCCAGTGGTTCTCAAACCCCCTCACCCCAACAACACTGTCACAACATGGGGCAGGTTTACATTTATTGAAATACAAACGATAAAATCAAGAATCGTGAACAAATAAACACCTTTTATCAGACTTCTTGGGGGGGATTACTACACAATTCTGCTTATTCATGTCAAATGTAAAATGATAGGCTACTTATAAACTGTCAATAATTGTAATATTTAATAATTTTAAGATGTAAAAATTGTGACAGCGGTTGGTGAAAGGGTCACCAATCAAAATGTTCTTTTATTTTGAAAACGGAAATACATTTCAACATTGTTGAAAATCACATCAAACACTCAGTAGTCAAGCCAAACTATTGCCATGCATAATGGATTGGGTGAGTAATCCCCACTGCTACCTAGTTAACTATAACACTACTTTACATTGTTACCTAGTTAACTAGAACACTACTTTACATTGTTACCTAGTTAACTATAACACTACTTTACATTGTTACCTAGTTAACTATAACACTACTTTACATTGTTACCTAGTTAACTACAACACTACTTTACATTGTTACCTAGTTAACTATAACACTACTTTACATTGTTACCTAGTTAACTACAACACTACTTTACATTGTTACCTAGTTAACTACAACACTACTTTACATTGTTACCTAGTTAACTAGAACACTACTTTACATTGTTACCTAGTTAACTACAACACTACTTTACATTGTTACCTAGTTAACTACAACACTACTTTACATTGTTACCTAGTTAACTAGAACACTACTTTACATTGTTACCTAGTTAACTACAACACTACTTTACATTGTTACCTAGTTAACTATAACACTACTTTACATTGTTACCTAGTTAACTATAACACTACTTTACATTGTTACCTAGTTAACTACAACACTACTTTACATTGTTACCTAGTTAACTACAACACTACTTTACATTGTTACCTAGTTAACTATAACACTACTTTACATTGTTACCTAGTTAACTAGAACACTACTTTACATTGTTACCTAGTTAACTATAACACTACTTTACATTGTTACCTAGTTAACTAGAACACTACTTTACATTGTTACCTAGTTAACTACAACACTACTTTACATTGTTACCTAGTTAACTACAACACTACTTTACATTGTTACCTAGTTAACTATAACACTACTTTACATTGTTACCTAGTTAACTACAACACTACTTTACATTGTTACCTAGTTAACTACAACACTACTTTACATTGTTACCTAGTTAACTACAACACTACTTTACATTGTTACCTAGTTAACTACAACACTACTTTACATTGTTACCTAGTTAACTACAACACTACTTTACATTGTTACCTAGTTAACTACAACACTACTTTACATTGTTACCTAGTTAACTATAACACTACTTTACATTGTTACCTAGTTAACTAGAACACTACTTTACATTGTTACCTAGTTAACTATAACACTACTTTACATTGTTACCTAGTAGACTACAACACTACTTTACATTGTTACCTAGTTAACTACAACACTACTTTACATTGTTACCTAGTTAACTACAACACTACTTTACATTGTTACCTAGTTAACTACAACACTACTTTACATTGTTACCTAGTTAACTACAACACTACTTTACATTGTTACCTAGTTAACTACAACACTACTTTACATTGTTACCTAGTTAACTAGAACACTACTTTACATTGTTACCTAGTTAACTAGAACACTACTTTACATTGTTACCTAGTTAACTAGAACACTACTTTACATTGTTACCTAGTTAACTAGAACACTACTTTACATTGTTACCTAGTTAACTACAACACTCCTTTACATTGTTACCTAGTTAACTAAAACACTACTTTACATTGTTACCTAGTTAACTAGAACACTACTTTACATTGTTACCTAGTTAACTACAACACTACTTTACATTGTTACCTAGTTAACTAGAACACTACTTTACATTGTTACCTAGTTAACTAGAACACTACTTTACATTGTTACCTAGTTAACTAGAACACTACTTTACATTGTTACCTAGTTAACTAGAACACTACTTTACATTGTTACCTAGTTAACTATAACACTACTTTACATTGTTACCTAGTTAACTACAACACTACTTTACATTGTTACCTAGTTAACTACAACACTACTTTACATTGTTACCTAGTTAACTAGAACACTACTTTACATTGTTACCTAGTTAACTACAACACTACTTTACATTGTTACCTAGTTAAGACAGACAAACGTACTTTAGACAAACGTACTTTAGACAAACGGAGGTACTACCTAGAACCATCAAGCGTTCTTCAAGGCTACCCCCTTTAGATTAGAAGGTTCTAAACGGACTCCAAAAGGCTTCTAAATGGAATACGAAAGGGTTCCACGCAGAACCCGTAAGGGTTCTTCAAAGGGTTCTCCCACAGCTTCTACCCGCTACCTTCATTGCGCCAGCTGCATTGTTGCTGCAGTGCAGGGGGTAGATTTGGCACAATTCTGTCTTACATTCATGGAATTAAATACCAGATGCTTGCCTTTGTGCGGACGTGGCGCAGAAATGTAAGGGGGTTTGCTAGTAGCTCCAGCTCGTGTCTTCTCAGGTGTGCTGGCCAAGACTCTTTGAAAAGGCCTGTGAGGTTTCCAACCAACATGCATCTTCCTTTCAGTCAGTTATCTGAGGATGTCAAAGGACTCGTGAAGCCGTACGTTGGTGTATTTTAATAGGCAGCTATTGCGTGTGGAAGTGAAATTACACTTGATAGTCCTTATGGGTATATGCAGGTGTGAAGCCTGGAAAGAAAGGATTATTAATTGTGAGCTCTTACCGAAGAACGTTTGTCTAAAGTCTGTTTGTCTAAAGTCCGTTTGTCTAAAGTCCGTTTGTCTAAAGTCCGTTTGTCTAAAGTCTGTTTGTCTAAAGTATGTTTGTCTAAAGTCTGTTTGTCTAAAGTCTGTTTGTCTAAAGTCTGTTTGTCTAAAGTACGTTTGTCTAAAGTCTGTTTGTCTAAAGTCTGTTTGTCTAAAGTCTGTTTGTCTAAAGTCTGTTTGTCTAAAGTCTGTTTGTCTAAAGTCTGTTTGTCTAAAGTACGTTTGTCTAAAGTCTGTTTGTCTAAAGTCTGTTTGTCTAAAGTCTGTTTGTCTAAAGTCTGTTTGTCTAAAGTCTGTTTGTCTAAAGTCTGTTTGTCTAAAGTACGTTTGTCTAAAGTCCGTTTGTCTAAAGTACGTTTGTCTAAAGTCCGTTTGTCTAAAGTACGTTTGTCTAAAGTCCGTTTGTCTAAAGTACGTTTGTCTAAAGTCTGTTTGTCTAAAGTACGTTTGTCTAAAGTACGTTTGTCTAAAGTACGTTTGTCTAAAGTCTGTTTGTCTAAAGTACGTTAGTCTAAAGTACGTTTGTCTAAAGTCCGTTTGTCTAAAGTCCGTTTGTCTAAAGTACGTTTGTCTAAAGTACGTTAGTCTAAAGTACGGTTGTCTAAAGTACGTTAGTCTAAAGTACGTTTGTCTAAAGTACGTTAGTCTAAAGTACGTTTGTCTAAAGTACGTTAGTCTAAAGTACGTTTGTCTAAAGTCCGTTTGTCTAAAGTACGTTAGTCTAAAGTACGTTTGTCTAAAGTCCGTTTGTCTAAAGTACGTTAGTCTAAAGTACGTTTGTCTAAAG
>NC_137674.1:113386654-113426654 GCF_963989245.1 Nansenia antarctica | reverse complement strand
ACTGATGTTCTATCCATCCCCATTCATAGACTGATGTTCTATTCATCCATTCATACACTGAGAGAGTACCCAAATGTATAGTTAGACGTATTGAATAGAAACACGATGGACACTTTTTTTTTTTTTGTCCATAGTGTTTGTTTCAGGTGTGTTTTAGTTAGGTGTGTTTCAGTTATATGCCTGTCTCCTCTTGAATAAAGCTTTCCATGTTGTTTTCCTCTCTGCTTGTTGATAGCACCGTGCTTACTTAACCACTAGGCTGCTCTACTCAACTGTCTCTCGATGTCTTCTATGACATCTATGAAGGCAGCCAGGGAAATGACTACGTCAAATTAGTTGTATACTTCCAGTGTGAATGTAAAAACTAAAAAGCACATTTATAAAGTATATTAACAAACAAACTAAACATCTCTTCTATTTTCGTCTTACTGAAATCTGATGTGGACAAACTATTTATGCAGAATAATTCTCAGCACCTTTTCCTTATTGTGTATTGTTGTTATTTTATTTTTCCTCTGTGTGATCACAGCAAAGAACCACACGACCAATACACCTTTTTGTGTGAGGAGGAAATATGAGGACAACTTTATTGTTCTAGCACCTTCTTAATGCAGATACTGTATGTCCCACCTTGTGGACACTCTGTCCAGGACTGACCTGTGTGTGTGTTTGTGTTGCAGTTTAAGAGGATGCTGAACAGGGAGCTGACCCACCTGTCAGAGACCAGCCGCTCAGGAAACCAAGTCTCAGAGTTCATCTCCAACACCTTCTTAGGTGAGTGAACTCTAACCCTAACAACAGTCTGTATGACGACAACAACAACGACAACAACTTCAGTCTGTATGACAACAACAACAACTTCAGTCTGTATGACAACAACAACAACAACAACAACAACAACAACAACAACATCAGTCTGTATGAGAACATCATCTGTTGTTTCTCTTTTACTAGTGTTTTCTCTTAAGCACTTTGGGCGGCTGTTTTTGTCGTTGTAAAATGTGCTATATATATCACACCTACACATATATATATATATATATATATATATATATATATATATATATAAATGTGATGTATATAAAGGTGATGTGTATATATATATATATAAATAAATAAACCTGACTTCCTTCCTTGCAGAGAAGCAGCAGGATGTGGAGATCATGTCTCCGCCCCCCAAGGAGAAGGACAAGAAGAAGCGGACGCCCATGTCTCAGCCCATGTCTCAGATCCTGGGGGTGAAGAAGCCCCCCGCCCCCTCCAGCCCCGCCCCCCCCAGCCCCGCCCCCACCAGCGTCCCCCGCTTTGGGGTCTCCACCACCCAGGAGGGCCTGCTGGCCAAGGTGGGGGGCCAAACACACCACCGCTTTACCTGTCTGACATGTCACCATTTACCTATCATTTACCTGTCTGACATGTCACCATTTACCATCTTACATGTCACCATTTACCATCTTACATGTCACCATTTACCATCTTACATGTCACCATTTACCTATCATTTACCTGTCTTATCTCCTGGTTGTATCAGAGCTGAGTGTCTGATGGAGGTGTGTTGTGTTGCAGGAGTGTGAGGACATCAACCGTTGGGGTTTAGACGTGTTCAAGATCGCTGAGTACTCTGGGAACCGTCCTCTGACCGTGGTCATGTACGCCATCTTCCAGGTACTCTTCTTTTTCTTTTTCTTTTCTAAGTGTTAATCTCTTCTTCATACAGTAGCAGTGTGTGTGGATGCAGAGTCTAGATGTGGCTGGTTGGCACTTTTATGGAACTGAGTTGCAACGTTAATAACTTGGCCAGAAATGGCAAAAGCTGTGAAATGAAGCACTTAATCATGTTTCTGAAACATTATTATCACCAGTAGAACTGTGTAGCAAGCGGAGAAGGATATTCCTTGGGAGAAATGGAACATTGACCAATATAGTTTTGGTCTCTGAAATTAAAAATACAAACATTACACGTTTCAAAATGATGGTGTTGAGGTCAAGCACTTTAACGCCTTCAAGGACCATTCCTATGTTTTGGTTGTTTAGAACGGTGTATACATTTTCCGCTATAATAAAACTTTGCATATTTCCATTTACAGTTTTCAGTGTGGCCACAGGGGGCGACAAAGCTCAAACATGTTACATCCTGTACCTTTAACCAGAAGGTCTCAGAGGGTTCAGCTGTGTTAGGGTCAGGGTTCCTCCATCATGTGACCCTGCAGTCCCTAACCCCAGCCCCCCCCGCCCCTCCCTGCCCCCCCCTCAGGAGAGAGACCTGCTGAAGTCGTTCCAGATCCCAGCAGACACGTTCCTGACCTTCATGCTGACCCTGGAGGACCACTACCACGGGGACGTGGCCTATCACAACAACATCCACGCCGCCGACGTGGTGCAGTCCACCCACGTGCTGCTATCCACCCCCGCGCTGGAGGCAAGTAGAACACTCCTGTATGGGGGGGGGGGAGGCAAGGCAAGGCACACAACACTCCTGTATGGGGGAGGGATGGGGGGGGATGGCCCCTGGCCTGAGCTGGATTACTCTTCCTGCTACGACTGGTGAATTGATGAGTGAAATGTATCGATTGTAAGTCGCTTTGGAATGCCCAAATGTTTATGTTTATGTTTTGAATAGGAGTGATGGAAAACCTCATGCCAATATCCCCTAGTTGTTGATAGACATGGAGATAGTACGTTTCTACTGCTGTTAGTCCAGGGTTGTGTTCCAGTGACCTGGCCTGTAACTGGATGTAACTGTGTGTGTTCCTGTCAGGCGGTGTAACTGTGATGTCACTTCCTGTCAGGCGGTGTAACTGTGTGATGTAACTTCCTGTCAGGCGGTGTAACTGTGATGTAACTTCCTGTCAGGCGGTGTAACTGTGATGTCACTTCCTGTCAGGCGGTGTTTACAGACCTGGAGATCATGGCCGCCCTGTTCGCTGCTGCCATCCACGACGTGGACCACCCCGGGGTCTCCAACCAGTTCCTCATCAACACAAGTCAGTTCCCCCCCCCTCCTAACTCCTCCCTCATCCCTCCTCCCTCATCCCTCCTCCCTCATCCCTCCCTCCCTCATCCCTCCTCCCTCATCCCTCCTCCCTCATCCCTCCTCCCTCATCCCTCCTCCCTCATCCCTCCTCCCTCATCCCTCCCTCCCTCATCCCTTCTCCCTCATCCCTCCTCCCTCATCCCTCCTCCCTCATCCCTCCTCCCTCATCCCTCATCCCTCCTCCCTCCTCCCTCCTCCCTCATCCCTCATCCCTCCTCCCTCATCCCTCCTCCCTCCTCCCTCATCCCTCATCCCTCCTCCCTCATCCCTCCCTCCCTCCTCCCTCATCCCTCCTCCCTCATCCCTCATCCCTCCTCCCTCATCCCTCCCTCCCTCATCCCTCCTCCCTCATCCCTCCTCCCTCCTCCCTCATCCCTCCTCCCTCATCCCTCATCCCTCCTCCCTCATCCCTCCCTCCCTCATCCCTCCTCCCTCATCCCTCCTCCCTCCCCCCTCCTCCCTCCTCCCTCATCCCTCCTCCCTCATCCCTCCCTCCCTCATCCCTCCTCCCTCATCCCTCCTCCCTCATCCCTCCTCCCTCATCCCTCCTCCCTCATCCCTCCTCCCTCATCCCTCCCTCCCTCATCCCTCCTCCCTCATCCCTCCTCCCTCATCCCTCCTCCCTCATCCCTCCTCCCTCATCCCTCCTCCCTCATCCCTCCTCCCTCATCCCTCCTCCCTCATCCCTCCTCCCTCATCCCTCCTCCCTCCTCCCTCCTCCCTCATCCCTCATCCCTCCTCCCTCATCCCTCCTCCCTCATCCCTCCTCCCTCCTCCCTCCTCCCTCATCCCTCCTCCCTCATCCCTCCTCCCTCATCCCTCCTCCCTCATTCCCCCTCCCTCATCCCTCCTCCCTCATCCCTCCTCCCTCCTCCCTCATCCCTCCTCCCTCATCCCTCCTCCCTCATCCCTCCTCCCTCATCCCTCCTCCCTCATTCCCCCTCCCTCATCCCTCCTCCCTCATCCCTCCACATTCCCCCTCCTCCCTCATCCCTCCCCCCTCCCTCAGTTTATTTCTATAGCACCTATCACAGACCAGCGGTCACAAAGTGCTTTACATAGGCTATGAAAACACAATTAAAGAGCAAAAGTAATAGCAGGTTAAAAGAAATAGGTAAACAAGTGAAAATAAAAATAAGAAACAAATAACAAGTGTGCAACAAATAATAACAAGACCCAGAAAGACAGGCTTCTTTTGGGGTTAGCCAGAAGCCTGTCTGTACGGGACAGTCTTGAGCTGTTTTTTAAATGCTTCGACCGAGACCGCTGTGTATGTGTGTGTGTGTGTAATGTTGTGTATGTGTGTGTGTGTGTGTGTGCCTCAGACTCGGAGCTGGCGCTGATGTACAACGATGCGTCGGTCCTGGAGAACCATCACCTGGCGGTGGGCTTCAAGCTGCTGCAGGAGGAGAACTGTGACATCTTCCACAACGTCAACAAGAAGCAGAGGCAGTCGCTACGCAAGATGGTCATAGACATGGTGAGGGAGGGAGGCACAGGGAGGTAGACATGGTGAGGGAGGGAGACACAAGGAGGTAGACATGGTGAGGGAGGGAGGCACAGGGAGGTAGACATGGTGAGGAGGGAGGGACAGGGAGGTAGACATGGTGAGGAGGGAGGCACAGGGAGGTAGACATGGTGAGGGAGGGAGGGACTGTGTCTCAGGAGGTAGAGGCTGTGTCTCAGGAGGTAGAGGCTGTGTCTCAGGAGGTAGAGGCTGTGTCTCAGGAGGTAGATGCTGTGTCTCAGGAGGTAGAGGCTATGTCTCAGGAGGTAAAGGCTGTGTCTCAGGAGGTAGAGGCTGTGTCTCAGGAGGTAGAGGCTGTGTCTCAGGAGGTAGAGGCTGTGTCTCAGGAGGTAGAGGCTGTGTCTCAGGAGGTAGAGGCTGTGTCTCAGGAGGTAGAGGCTGTGTCTCAGGAGGTAGAGGCTGTGTCTCAGGAGGTAGAGGCTGTGTCTCAGGAGGTAGAGGCTGGTGGAGGTAGAGGCTGTGTCTCAGGAGGTAGAGGCTGTGTCTCAGGAGGTAGAGGCTGTGTCTCAGGAGGTAGAGGCTGTGTCTCAGGAGGTAGAGACTGTGTCTCAGGAGGTAGAGGCTGTGTCTCAGGAGGTAGAGACTGTGTCTCAGGAGGTAGAGACTGTGTCTCAGGAGGTAAAGGCTGTGTCTCAGGAGGTAGAGACTGTGTCTCAGGAGGTAGAGGCTGTGTCTCAGGAGGTAGAGGCTGTGTCTCAGGAGGTAGAGGCTGTGTCTCAGGAGGTAGAGGCTGTGTCTCAGGAGGTCCTTGGGCAAGACACTGAACCCCCAAAATTGCTCCCAGTGAGCGGGCCGGCCGGCGCCTTGCATGGTAGCTTGCCGCCATTGGTGTGTGAATGTGTGTGTGAACGGGTGAATGAGAGGCTGTTGTAAAGCGCTTTGGAATAAGGCGATATATAAGTCAGTACATTTACCATTCCATTTAGCTGAAGTGGAAAACATTACTGTCAATACATAGAAGTTACCTACCTATCTGCTTAGTCAAACGTAGCGATTGTAAGTCGCTTTGGAAGAAGGCGTCTGCTGAATAACAAACATGTAAATGAGATGTAACATCCAGCACCTCTGTGTGATTGACAGGTGTTGGCCACAGACATGTAACGTCCAGCACCTCTGTGTGATTGACAGGTGTTGTGTGATTGACAGGTGTTGTGTGATTGACAGGTGTTGTGTGATTGACAGGTGTTGTGTGATTGACAGGTGTTGTGTGATTGACAGGTGTTGTGTGATTGACAGGTGTTGGTTGTTGTGATTGACAGGTGTTGGCCACAGACATGTCCAAGCACATGAACTACCTGGGGGACCTGAAGACCATGGTGGAGACCAAGAAGGTCACGAGTCTGGGAGTGCTGCTGCTCGACAACTACTCTGACCGCATCCAGGTGAGAGGCAGGGGGGTGAGACAGCATCCAGGTGAGAGGCAGGGGGGTGAGACAGCATCCAGGTGAGAGGCAGGGGGGTGAGACAGCATCCAGGTAGCAGACAGGTAGACAGGCGGGTAGACAACATCCAGGTGAACAGACAGACAGGTAGACAACATCCAGGTAGACAGACAGACAGGTAGACAACATCCAGGTAGACAGACAGACAGGTAGACAACATCCAGGTGAACAGACAGACAGGTAGACAACATCCAGGTGAACAGACAGACAGGTAGACAACATCCAGGCAGACAGACAGGTAGACAACATCCAGGTGAACAGACAGACAGGTAGACAACATCCAGGCGGACAGACAGGTAGACAACATCCAGGTGAACAGACAGACAGGTAGACAACATCCAGGTGAACAGACAGACAGGTAGACAACATCCAGGTGAACAGACAGACAGGTAGACAACATCCAGGTGAACAGACAGACAGGTAGACAACATCCAGGTGAACAGACAGACAGGTAGACAACATCCAGGTGAACAGACAGACAGGTAGACAACATCCAGGTGAACAGACAGACAACATCCAGGTGAACTTATATATAAGTGTCTCTCTCCTCAGGTGTGTATATATATATATATATGTGTGTATATCCTCAGGTGTTACAGAACATGGTGCACTGTGCAGACCTGAGCAACCCCACCAAGCCTCTGCAGATCTACCGCCAGTGGACGGAGAGGATCATGGATGAGTTCTACACGCAGGGGGACCGGGAGAGGGACAAGGGCCTGGAGATCAGCCCCATGTGTGACAAACACAATGCCTCCGTGGAGAAGAGCCAGGTACACACACACACACACTTCCAGACCTACATTTCGTTACGATTTAGGGCGTAGTTAGTTACAATATGTTACAATGTTGCAATTAACCTCGTCGTTTGTGTTCGCACTGCAATCGAGACTGAGTCGCTCTCAACAGGCTTTCAAAACAGTTTTGTGATTTCTCTTTTAGCCCGTCGCCGGTGCCTTTAATCCCGTATCCTAATCGAAAATGCAACATCATCAGCAACGACAGTGGGTTATTGCATTTACTGCTGTTCTCTGGTTCATGTTCTTATACCAGTGCTCAGTATAGAGTATTTTAAATGAACATTCGTAATGTATGTCTCTGATGTTCATGGTCAATTAAATCAGCCTATTTTGTGAAACAAATAATGTTCCCGCTAATGGGTTAACCGAGCATTCTCGCACCTAACGTGCAAACACCTAGCTTCGAACTATTCATAGCAATATGCGCGGGGCAAAAATAATCTATTGCTTCTAAAATCACCACGAACAGAACGGCGGAGGTACGGGTAAACAGGGCTCATGTTGGTGTCCTCAAAGGTAAGAGTTGGTTTTCTTTAACTCAACTGATAGCATTACCTTGCTGTTGTTGTTTACCGAATGCTCCATCTGACTGTCACACTGAGATTTTACTTGTGTAAACAGTTAATGAGTAACGTTAGCCGGTTTTGTGCGTGTACTCTCATGTAGGCCTACTTCGTATTGATCTTTCTGTGTGTGTGTGTGTGTGTGTGTGTAATGCGCGTTCCGCATGTTCCGCTGCAGCTGTAGGATTTATTGGTATTTGATCACCTTCTATATAAAATCACCTGCTCGGCTTTAATGACTTAACCACTATTTAAGAAATTATAATTGTTGCCACCCTCTAGTTTTTGGTGAAATTACGTCTTTGTTTTGAGCGCCAGTGCGCGTTTTATGCGCTGCGCACGCGAAAGATGACCGATCCGCCACTAATGTGAAAAAATCCTGGAGGAAACACTGAAATGCAAACAAAAAATAAAAAAGGAAAATAAAAAAGTGGGTCTCATTTGTCATGGATTCTCTTCCGTAAAAGATAAGAAGGGGGACCACACTTCTGAAAACACATCCGCCTTATCCTGCAGGTCATATTTAAGTCTCTCCAAGGGCAACACAGACATTATCTGGGTGATCCATAGCTGTTCAGTAGGAATCACATCAGTGTTCCATAAAATTAAAATACACTTTTTGGCAAAAAATCTGTGTGTCAAACAATTTCCCATGTTCGGGAATCATATTTACATTTGCATCAACCCCTAAAAGGTACAAGGGTGTCCTTTATCCCCACTCCTATCTGCACTGGTGATCGAACCCTTTTCTCAATCAGTTTGGTTAGATTGCAAGATTGAGGGCATACTTGCTGGGAACCAGGAGCACAAGATTTATCTTTGCAGATGATACTTTATTATTTTTGTCAAACTTAAATAACTTTTAACCCAATGTAATACTAGTCCCCACCATATCTTTCCAGTTTAATTGTGATTGTGATAATGATTGTGATAATGATTGTGATAGTGATGGTGATAGTGATAGGGATAGTGACAGTGATAGTGACAGTGTTTGTGACAGTGACAGTGACAGTGACAGTGATTGGGATTGGTTGACAGGTGGGCTTCATCGACTACGTGGTCCACCCCCTGTGGGAGACCTGGGCGGACCTGGTCCACCCTGACGCCCAGGACATCCTGGACACGCTGGAGGACAACAGGGAGTGGTACCAGAGCATGCTGCCCCACAGCCCCGGGGAGAGGGACCGGGAGCTGGGCCCGGAGACGCTGGGCCTGGGGGGGGCCTCTTCTGGAGGGGGGGGGGACAAGTTCCAGTTTGAGCTCACCCTGGAGGAGGAGGAGGAGGAGGAGGGGGAGGGGGAGGGGGAGGGGGAGTCGGACCTGGAGACCTCCCCCGAGCATGAGCCTCTGCTGGAGGGGGGGGGAGGCTCGCGGTCGCTGTCCCCGGACCCCAGCAGCAGCAGCAGCAGCGGCAGCAGCAGCAGGGGGCACCGCCCCCCCTCGCCCCACCCCGGCCGCCGCCCCCCCCGCCTGGCCGCCATGTCGGTCCACCGGACGCTCAGCCCCGGGCGCGGGGGGGGGGGCGACACAGACGACACAGACGACAGAGACCTCAGCCCAGAGGGGGGGGGCGAGGTGGCGTACCTGCGGCTAGGCACGTAACAGCCACCACGCCCCCCACCCCCCGCGTGTCCCTCTGGCCCGGCTTGGTTTAGGGCGAACAGAACAGAACAGGGTGGGGTGGGTTGGGGTGGGGGGGGGCTTTCAACATGTCTGTATTCACCACAGTCCCTTTACACTGGAGACACTTCTCTGGAGACGCCCCCCCACCTTTTAAAAACAGAAATCTTGTAGAAGAAGAAGAAGAATTTTTGTGCCAAGATATGCCTTTCTTTAAGTCCTGCTTCCTTTGGTTTACCCTGGGGGGGGGGGCTGACGCAGACTACTGTAGGAGGAGGGGGGGGGGGTGTCGGTCGTTGACACAGACTGCTGTAGGAGGAGGGGGGGGGTGTCGGCCGTTGACACAGACTGCTGTAGTGTGTCCTTCTGATCTCTACTGACACAGCAGCATGGGACTCTACTGAACAAACATGTCTTCCTCCGTCGGACTCTGAATGACTTCCACAAATGAACTAGGTAAGGGTTACCTAGGTAGGTAATAGGTAAGGGTTAATAGGATTGTATGATGGCGATTTTTTGACAGGGTCTTGGAACTTTTGCACCATACAATTTGGACTTAATGATTTATTTTATTTTGAATTCTGTGAGCATAAAACTATGCTATGTTTTCTTATGTTGTTAAATGATTTAGTGATGATAAGTTGCATTACCAAATAGCGTACGTATCTGAACAGTGAGAGAGTTGTGATTTAAACCTCAGGGGATGAACAGAGAGATGAGTTTGATGTAGCAAAGACTTGTTGGGTATATTTGGGTATCCCTCCCGACACAGCACAGATCTGGAGACAACAGGCGATCACCTGACCATCCCGCAAACTATTCAAAAAGACAGAAACTGAGATTGATTATTTATTCGTATTCCTCTGTTCCACGTCCTCAGGGAAGCTGGAATGTGGTAGTCCATAAGACGTCCTAGAAAGACGTCATCTGGACGTCCTAGAAAGACGTCATCTGAACCCACATTCCGGCTTCCCTGAGGACGTCTTTTGGACTCTTTGTTTACTGGGTTGTACTCAACTGAGACAAGTTTGGGGACTAAAGCAGAGACGGTAAGCAGCAGTTTGTCATTATTAGCATCAATTAACTTATGTCGGAAATTCCAGAAGTACTTTTAAAGCTTAAAGCCGTGATCTGCTGTGTATTCTGGGGTGGTCTGCTGTATGTTCTGGGGTACCCAAACACAAGTTGTTTTAAATCTAGAGACACACCACTTACACTCATATTTGTAAAACATCTGTTCATTTTCAACGTGATGTTTTATGTTGTTGATATTATTATTTTTTTACATGTCAGAAGTTCTTACGTGTCTCTGAGCTTTGAAAGCGCCGTCATCAGTGGGCCCCACCTCAGCACTTTACCGTCTCCATGGTGACGAGCCCAGGCTGGTTAAAAGGGTTTACCGTCTCCATGGTGACGAGCCCAGGCTGGTTAAAAGGGTTTACCGTCTCCATGGTGACGAGCCCAGGCTGGTTAAAAGGGCTCGGGCCCTGACAAGATCCTAGTCAGCTGACTGCAGTGTGGAGACTCAACTACATTATTCTGTCAGTGGACCTATCGCTAAGCCACGCCCCGAAATATAAATTGTCCAATCATATCACAGCAAAAGTCACGACAGGCAGAAAACTCAGACAAACAACTCGCTAATAGCTTCTAGACAAAATATTCTTGTCGTCTTTAAAAAACATGTCTATTACTTGCTGTGGTCAGAATCAGAAATGTGCCAACTCCCGCCATTGTAAGTCATTGAATGTCATTCAGTCACGGTCGGTCAGTCAGTCACTGTCAGTGAAGCGTTGTTTGTTTGTCCAAGTTGTCAAAGGGGGCGTGGCTTAGCGATAGGTCCATTGTTCTAGAAATGTAGTGAACACAGTTCATAGGGGATCCCCTGTTGGACACAGCAAGGTTGTGTAGACGGTGTGTGTTCTACACAAGCCTGTCAGTGTGTTGATGTGCTGTGATGTTCAGACCTGCTTCTGGGGGTCGTTCAACGTGACACAAGCCTGTCAGTGTGTTGATGTGCTGTGATGTTCAGACCTGCTTCTGGGGGTCGTTCAACGTGACACAAGCGTTCGACTTTGAACAAAAGAATCTGCCAGCCTGAGGTTGACATGAAATGTTATGCAAAGGTTTCCTTCCAACTACCGATGGTAGCAGAGTCATCACACTGCATGTTGAGATGTATCAATTGTCAGTTATGGTGTTAGAAATGCAAATATCATTTTTTTCCTTTGATTTACAGAGATACAAATGCAGTGTTGCATGTTGGACAGGTGATCAGAGTTGTTTTAACACTGGAACAGAACAGATCTTCCACAAACTTTCTAACATTGTTTTGGCTTCAGTTCCTCTATGAACATTGCAGCCAACGCTCTACAGCAGTGAACATGGATGCGCAAAAGGTAACTTTCATGTAAATGACAGAGGCAGGTATATTCAACACACCTGGATGAGAACTCCTCTGGTAAGGGAGGTTATCTGAAACAAAGAGCACTTTGGCCATCAACTTGTTAATAAGCCTTGTGAACTAAACACTAAAGAGTCATTTATTCCCAAACTTTTCATTGTAAAAGAGTGGGAAAGCGTACTATACTAGTATTTATACAGTATAAACTTTTTTGACAGTATTCCAGATATTACAAACAGTTTATGAATTAGCAAACTGCCTTAAATGTGTAATTGGAAGGAGCGTGAATGGAGAGAAGCTCACAGGAGCCAGCGCCCTCTAGTGGCAGGGTGGTGAAGGTGTTGACTGGGAGGAAGCAGAACGGTGCCAATCTGTTCTTCTTCTCACTCTGCTCTGAAACATCGCCACCTGGTGGTGAACTGTTATGTCGGTCTTTTCCATCTTCAATGTTGTGCCAAGTTGAATATTTGTTCCTAGCATGTGTCTCTGTGTCAGTCAGTAGACAGACACCACTCCCATGTTTGTTAAAGACATTTTCCTACATTTTGTTGATCATTTCTTAAGCCAAAAGTATTGAGTTCAGGTTGTTCAAAGTGAAAACGCCAATAAATTATATGGAAACTTGTATCGGTTTACTTCTGTTGGTTTCATTTGGAGACATTTGTCAACTTGTTTTTATAATGATGAACTTGATTGTTGATTGTCATCACTGAGTTTAATTATCAACAGCCTAACAATAACATTGGTAGTTGAGCCTAACAATAACATTGGTAGTTGAGTCTAACAACAACATTGGTAGTTGAGTCTAACAATAACATTGGTAGTTGAGCCTAACAATAACATTGGTAGTTGAGCCTAACAATAACATTGGTAGTTGAGCCTAACAATAACATTGGTAGTTGAGTCTAACAATAACATTGAATGAATGAATGAATGGTCTTTATTGTCATTGCTACAGTACAGGTACCAAACAACGACATTTAGGAGGGGTGGCTCCCCTGGTGTTAGGAAAGAAAAAAAAAAAGAAAAAAAAAAAACACAAGAAGGGAAGGAGCTGGTTTACATAAATAAAGGCTATGTACACAATCCACTGTACTATACTGTACAGATAGTCGACTAGGGTTGTCATATTGCACAATAGTATTTTTTCACGTTATTTAAAGTGTCACAGTTTGCAGGCTTGAAATGTACATGTTTGTGCCTCAGCACTACACCTGATTTTTTCAGTCCAGCAGCTGCCATACAATCCGTCCAGACTGTCCAGGGCCCAGAACTTAGGTCTTTGCTGTGTTCAGGGCCTGGACGGCCCTGTGGTAGAAGCAGTTCTTCAGTCTGTTTGTCTTAGCGGCCAGGGTCCTGAACCTCCTTTTCGAGGGCAGCCTGGTAAAGTGTACGTGCCCAGGGTGGGTCGGGTCCCTGGAGATCTTTGAGGCCTTCCTGAGACAGCGTGTGTTGTACAGCTCTTCCAGAGAGGGGAGGGGGGCGCCGGTGATCTTCTGTGCTGTTCTCACTACTCTCTGTAGCGCATTTCTCTCCACTGTTGTGCAGCTGGAGAACCAGTTGCAGATGCCGTAGGTGAGGATGCTCTCCACTGCGCCGCGGTAAAAGGTCACCAGTATCTCCTGCTTGCTGTGTTCCTTCCTGAGGCATCTCAGGGTGTATAGCCGCTGTTGTGCCCTCTTGATGGTGCCTTTTGTGTTGTCCTTCCAGGTCAGGTCATCCCGCATGTGATGTCCCAGGAATCGGAGGGTTGAGACTCTCTCCACGCTCTCTCCGTCGATGAGCAGGGGCTGGATCTCGACTTTTTCCTCCTGAAGTCTACGATGATTTCCTGGGTCTTTGACTTGTTCAGCAGCAGGTTGTTAACCTTGCACAGCTTGCTCAGTTGCTCTACCTCATCCCTGTACGCCGCCTCGTCCCCCCCGAGATACATCCCACCACGGTGGTGTCGTCTGCAAACTTAACGATGTAGTTGCTGGGGTGGACGGGGGTGAAGTCGTAGGTGTAGAGGTTGTAGAGGATGGGGCTTAGCACGCAGCCCTGGGGGGACCCAGTGCTGAGGCTGAGGGCTGTGGAGGTGTGGGGGCCCACCCGCACCCTCTGGGGGCGGTCGGTCAGGAAGTCCTTGATCCACGCACATATAGAGTGTGATAGACCCAGGTCTAGTAGTTTGGTCACTAGCCTGTCTGGAAGGATGGTGTTGAAGGCGGAGCTGAAGTCCACGAAGAGCAGTCTCGCGTAGCTGTTTCCCCTCTCCAGGTGGGATAGAGTGGCGTGGAGAGTCGTTGCGATGGCGTCCTCTGTGGACCTGTGGGCTCTGTAGGCGAACTGGTATGGATCCAGGTTGGGCGGGAGGCGTGTGAGTATGTGGGCCCGGACTAGTTTCTCGAAGCACTTCATGATGATTGGTGTGAGTGCTACCGGGCGGTAGTCGTTTAGGCAGCTCACCGTGCTTTTCTTCGGGACTGGGATGATAGTTGAGGTTTTCAGGCAGGGTGGGACGGTGGCCTGGGACAGGGACTGGTTAAAGATGTTGGTGAAAACCCCGGCCAGCTGGTCGGCGCAGTCTCTCAGCACCCGTCCCAGGACGCCATCCGGCCCCGAGGCTTTCCTGGGGTCCACCGCCTTCAGTACGCGTCTCACTTCATGCTCTGTGAGGGTGAGGCTGCTGAGAGCTGGAGAGAGTGGTGTTTGTGTTGCGGTTACCTCCGTTCGCCCCTCGTCGAACCGGGCGTAGAAGGTGTTCAGCTTTCCCGCCAGCAGGGGGTCGTCCTCTGCGGCTGTGAGCCTGTTGGCTCTGAAGTTTGTCATCTGCTGAACCCCCTGCCACATCCGCCTGGAGTCGTTGCTCAGGAGGCATTCCTCAATCTTCTCTCTGTGCTCTGCCTTGGCCGCTTTGATTCCGCGCTTTAGGTTGGCCCTGGTGGAGCTGTACAGCGGTGTGCTCTTCCCTGCGAAGAAGGCGTTGTCCCTCTCGTTGATCAGTTTTTGGACCTTCCCAGTCATCCATGGCTTCGTGTTGGGGTAGACCCGGACCCGTTTGTCCACGGTGACTGAGTTGGTGCAGTTCACTATGTGGTTCAGAACCGACGACGTGTACTGTTCCAGGTCCTCATGCTCATATTCCTGCCATAGGGTGTCATTTAGGCAGATCTGCAGTGGAGCGGACCCTTCTGGCCAGGTTCTGACAGTCTTAGTGGTGATGGGAGCACTTTTCCCCATGGTAGTGTATGCAGGAATCAGGACGATTGACACATGGTCAGACATGCCTAGATGAGCTAGCGGACTAGCCTTGTAAGCACGTTTGATGTTGGTGTATACCTTGTCCAGTGTTTTTTCTCCTCTCGTTGCACATTTCACATGCTGATAGAACTTGGGTAGTACTGCCTTCAGGTCGACATGATTGAAATCCCCCGCTATGATGTGAATAGCCTGTGGATCAGTGCTTTGTTGGCCACTGATGACTTCATATAGTCGCGCCAATGCTAGGCTGCCGTCTGCGCTAGGCGCTATGTACACACATGTTATGAGCACCGCGTTAAACTCCCTCGGGAGGTATGTGGGTCGGCATTTAACATTGGTAGTTGAGTCTAACAATAACATTGGTAGTTGAGTCTAACAATAACATTGGTAGTTGAGTCTAACAATAACATTGGTAGTTGAGTCTAACAATAACATTGGTAGTTGAGTCTAACAATAACATTGGTAGTTGAGCCTAACAATAACATTGGTAGTTGAGTCTAACAATAACATTGGTAGTTGAGTCTAACAATAACATTGGTAGTTGAGTCTAACAATAACATTGGTAGTTGAGTCTAACAATAACATTGGTAGTTGAGTCTAACAATAACATTGGTAGTTGAGCCTAACAATAACATTGGTAGTTAAGCCTAACAATAACATTGGTAGTTGAGTCTAACAATAACATTGGTAGTTGAGCCTAACAATAACATTGGTAGTTGAGTCTAACAATAACATTGGTAGTTGAGTCTAACAATAACATTGGTAGTTGAGTCTAACAATAACATTGGTAGTTGAGTCTAACAATAACATTGGTAGTTGAGTCTAACAATAACATTGGTAGTTGAGTCTAACAATAACATTGGTAGTTGACAGTTGAATACAAACAAATAAACTGTCAACATTCAAATTGAGCACAACTGTTAAGAGCTAGCTAATGTAAAGGATTGGGGTTAGCTAATGTAAAGGATTAGGGTTAGCTAATGTAAAGGATTAGGGTTAGCTAATGTAAAGGATTAGGGTTAGCTAATGTAAAGGATTAGGGTTAGCTAATGTAAAGGATTAGAGCTAGCTAATGTAAAGGATTAGGGTTAGCTAATGTAAAGGATTAGGGTTGTTTTAAAAGACCATACTAGTTCATGGTAGATCAGAGGAAAGCTGCTACTATATACAGACTAAATATCCAATCATATACATGGATGACATGAACATTACTGTTTCTGTTTTTAGCACAAGCTCCTGTCCAGCTTCTTCTGAGCTCCAGTGCAGGCGGGGGGCGGTCCTCCCTGAGGACAAGAACACACGGGGTTGACAACACCATTAACAACAGCATTATTATATATACATATTAACATTAATAACAGCATTATTATATATACATATTAACATTAATAACAGCATTATTATATATACATATTAACATTAATAACAGCATTATTATATATACATATTAACATTAATAACAGCATTATTATATATACATATTAACATTAATAACAGCATTATTATATATATACATATTAACATTAATAACAGCATTATTATATATACATATTAACATTAATAACAGCATTATTATATATACATATTAACATTAATAACAGCATTATTATATATACATATTAACATTAATAACATCATTATTATATATACATATTAACATTAATAACAGCATTAATAACACCATGAATAACACCATTAATATTAACAACACCATTAACATTAACAACACCATTAATAACACCATTAACATTAACAACAGCATTAATAACAGCATTAATAACACCATTAACATTAACAACACCATTAATAACACCATTAACATTAACAACACCATTAATAACAGCATTAACATTAACAACACCATTAATAACAGCATTAACATTAACAACACCATTAATAACAGCATTAATAACACCATTAACATTAACAACAGCATTAATAACAGCATTAATAACACCATTAACATTAACAACACCATTAATAACAGCATTAATAACACCATTAACATTAACAACACCATTAATAACAGCATTAACATGTCTGGCATTTAGCAGGCACCTGTATAGGGGGGTGTGATGTTTCTTATGAAATAAGAGGTTGTGGTTTAACTCTTTATGCTAGCGGTGCTAGATGTTTATTCCTGCTTCCCTGAGCTCCACAACTCTCTCTGACTCCTTCTAACACCTGTAGGTGTGATAGCTCTGAGGACCTATAGCGCCCTCTACAGGCCGATGATATATACAGCCGTGCTACAGACCATCATTACAGGGGGTGGAGGGGATGGAGAGGGTTCAGGAGGGACAGTTAAGGTGTAACAATTGTTGATTCAAACAGCACAACCAAAAGTAGACGTTGTTTCTACAAATATAAAACGTTAAGTTTGTGTAGTATATTTTTACTTGAACACACACACATACATGAATTGTATAATATGGGCCTGTATTTAACTTGCTTTTGGCTCTGTAAGATACTCCTGACAATGGGGGTTTTATGACGCCTTGTAAACACATCCTTTGGCTCAAGGACCATATGTTTTTGCCTCAGGAAGTGCTGTCCATATATGGGCATTGTTAGAATGACTTCCTGTGAATCTGATTTGAACTTTAACCTGGAATGACTTTAGCCCAGAGTGACATCATATGTGGGTACCCCTCTTTCACACCTGGGGCATCTCTACAGTGAAGGTGATAGGCCATTGTCTGTAACTGTATTTACATACTATTGTTTATAAATAAGGGAGTGAGAGCAGGGGGCTCTCTCTCTTACCTTGACCACGCAGCTCACACCAGCCTGAAGACCAGGGGCCTCATTCATAAAAAAGTACTTGAACGTCATCTTTGACTTTCACGTAAGCACATTTTTCTAAACGGACGTAAGCATTATTTATAAAACGGGCTGAGATGGTTTAAAGTTGCGTACGTGCTTCCTTCTATAAATACCAAACATACTTGGAATTGAACGCAGGTGAATGAGGTTTGTATTAACGCCCTGTGATAGAGGCTCAATTATAGCGGCTGAATGAAGCCAAGTGCTATAATATAATATAATACAGACAGACAATACTGACAATATTATATACTGTCTGTATTATATTATATTATAGCACTTGGCTTCATTCAGCCGCTATTTGAGCCGCTATCACAGGGCGTTAATACTATATTATAGGGTAGGCGTGCGTCTGGAAGCGGGAGAGGGCAGTAATACCACGTTCATTGATAAAATGACATAAGGGATGGAAAGGGGGGATGGCAGTTTTAGACGGGGGATGATTTGGGCTGTTTTTATTTCAGGGGGGGTGCCATTCCCCCTCATCCCGACTCAACTCGAAATCCAGTATCATTTAGCGCGTGGCCGGGCAAGGCATAGGCATGTTGAAGAGAGATAGACAGCTCCGGAGGGATATAAAGAAAGACTGAAATACAATTATAAACATCAGTTGCCTTTAAATATTGAATTTAACTCATTTTCTCGGCTGGTAACAACATCGTTAATTTTATGACGAGCCACTTAAACTTCGCATGAATTACATGTAGGCAACGTTTTTCCAGTGCGGCTCACATGCCTGTAATAACTCCGCATAACCAGTAGGTAATGTACGTAAGCAAGTTGAATACTCGACGTCGAGCTACGATCGTTTCCACGTTCAAATCGACTCACGTTGAAATTTTATAAATCACTATGTTGACGTGGTTTTCTACGTACGACACGGGTAAGATCAAAATTTGATCTAAGCACGTGTTATGAATGAGGCCCCAGAACTATTCAGTCTCTGCTCACCATAGGGAAATGAGCGTTGGGTTTCATTCTCAGAGTCTCTAGTGCAGGGGTCGGCAATTAGGTTTGGCCTCGGGCCCAAAAAAAAATTTGCCACTAGATGGCGGGCCCGAACATAATCAAAGGATAATTTAAGTAATTGATTGTTAAAAAATGTGACACGTTCTAATGCTTTGACTTTTCTTTCGAGAAATGTACACATCGCTAGTCAACTAACACAGCTTATTTTGTGAGCCTGCTAACAATGTAAAGTAGTGTTCTAGTTAACTAGGTAACAATGTAAAGTAGTGTTCTAGTTAACTAGGTAACAATGTAAAGTAGTGTTCTAGTTAACTAGGTAGCAGTCCAATCCATTTCGTTGCAGTATTAGGCTTGACTAGTGAGTTTGTGTTGTGATTCTCAACAACGTTGAAACGTAGTTTCACCCTTTTCCATAGTTTTGAATAATAAATGTGTGGACTGACGATGTATCGCAGCCTAACTTATTCTAATAATTATTTAACATACTTTTATTCTGAATGATTCCCCCCTCCTCCAGACAAGGTCACATAATTTATTATTGGATTGGTTGTTTGCGTGCCGGGTGAAGTTAGCTAAACATTTAACCTGCTAACTAGCAAGAGATACATGGGGCCCTATAATGCACTTCTTAACTTGCCGTCTTAAGTCTTAATTAAGACGCACCGCCAGGTTAAGACCTACCGCCACCCTTATTATGCGCTTCATACGCGCTACTGCTATTATGCAGGTGTCGTTACTAGGCGCCCACACATAAGACGTAATACTCCCGTGCATATATTACTCATTGTGGGAGTGTTCATATGTTAATGAAGTGCACTAGGCGCCCCTGCTATTATGCGATCTGACTTTGCTCCTAGCGCTAAGAAGTGGTTTGAAAAGTTCTTAAGTTTAGACTTCATGCACGTTTTGAAACACGAGCGCGCCTCCGCGGTTTGCGCATGCATGTGGGCACACATGAACACGCACATGGCTCCACGGCAAGACGTCAATTACGGTCACAGTATAAATGCTTTATTTCAGAAGGGAGAGGCCGGCGCTGTACAGTATGTTGCCTCCGCATACTGTGCACATACAGTACGAGCATGCCGTGCGTAATATAATGACATCAACATCTGTCATTCCTGCAGTCTTCCAGCGACCCCTCTGTAATACTTCTCAACTCACAAGCGGAGGTATTGCCGTGTTTATTCAGAAAATAATCATGCACGAGCTTGTTACTTTCTTCTGCAGAGAAGCGCGCTGACCTCCTTCTTAGGACTTCCATAATAGCATAGCGCTAATGACTCAACGCAGCCGGTTCTTAAAGGGAATGGCACCTGGCACGCTGATTGGGTTGATTGAGAAGACGCCCAAAACACACCCATGACTAATTTCTTTGCTTAGCGCCGGGTTTTAGGCGCCCACTACCGCACGCATAATAGCAAAGTGGCCTTGACCACGCCTCCACGTCTTAAGTTTAGATCTACCGCCTCGTCTTATTGCTTAAGACTTATGAAGTGCATAATAGGGCCCATGATGTCACTCTCCAAAGGTCTAAAGAGGAAAGTTGACGGTGAAAACAGGGCATTTAAAGAGGAATGGACAGCGAACTATACGTTCATCCTACCTGGTTTCATCAATGCAAAGCCGTTGTGTGAGACTCACATCTTCCCTGCTCACAATGTTCCCTTTCTATACATGCGAGTCGTCCTTTTCCTCAATGAATGTGATAAAGACGCACGAAGGAATCGATAGATGCATAACAAATAAAAAAAAACTGCCTGCGGATTAAAGTGACGTCAATATCACCAGATATCAAGCAAATAGTGACCAAGCCTGTCGTTATTGTATTTAATAACCTAATTGTATTTTGTATTGTAGTATATTTTTACACATTAATGGCCTTCTTATATTCACGTATATTTTACACATATATTCACGTATATTTTACACATATTACACGTATATTTTTATTACCTCAAATACACTTTATTGAATACTTTATTATTTCATTTACAAACGATCTCAATTGTCGCACATGTGCTGACACACACACACGAGTTGTCGCACATGTGCTGACACACACACACGAATTGTTGCGCATGCGCAGTCACACACACACGCATATGCACGCCCCCGAGGGTCTGGGCCAATCAGAGGCCTAGGAGGAGGGCTATAAGACTTCTGTGCAGAGGCGCGAGCGGCCTGCTCTATTGACTATCTCGACTGTGACTGTTTAGTGTGCCTGTAATCTGAAGACCCGACCTTTTTTGAATAAATACTTTTAAACCTGGGCCAGAAGTTTTCACCTCTTCTTTATCACTGAAACAGAGAAAATATTCGACATAAGTGGCAACCACGAAGGGACCCTTTTTAATAGCTCTGGATCGGTCGTTTTGCATCTCTTCAGGGGAACGGTAAGTACAAGGCGAAGTTGTGCAAATTAGACTGTGTAAATCGAATGGGCTATATTTTAAACGGATCCTCTTTAATATATAACTGGGTCGAGATTAGTCAGAGAGAGCCGGGTTATAAAGCCTGTATTGAGAAAAGTGTTTTAATTGTACGATTTTTATCGTGTGTGTGGTTATTATTGTGGTATAGCAGAGAACAGCTGCTGTAGTCTTGTTGTAAGAACAAGGTATTAGCACAAGCTAGGGGAAGACGTTTTTCTAGCAGGCTAATAAATGTGATTTGTGTCAGGCAATAGTCTGGTGGAGTGTAAAAGCTCAGGAGATAGCTTTATTCAAATGGTATGGAATTGGAATTCCTAGTTTGAAAGAGCAGAGTCCGTGCTAGTGAGCAGAAAATAGCGCTATTTTAGAGATATGCATTGTTAAATTACTTGGGAGCACGGAGGAAAAACGTGGCTAGTTGAAAAGGGCGCCATATTATTTCTTTGTCTGAAACGCATGTCAGACCTGCGAACAAGGCCGCTAGTTGGAAAGGGCGCTATTTTTTCTGTGTGTGAATGCATGTCTGAGTTGGCGCCAATTTCTTCCTTTGTGTAGATGGAGGCAGGCTTAGTGGACACACAGGGCCTAGTAAGAAGCATGTGCCATTTTAGAAGTATTTGAATAAGATTATCTTGAGAATTGCTGTGTCGTGGAGAATAATAATTATTGTGGAAAAGCAGTGTTGTGAAGATTAATCTTACAGTCTTGGCTTTTTTCCCCCTGACATTCATTTTTTTCAAATACACACGCGCGGGTTTTGATAAATGTCAGTACTCATCTCTTAAAAGATAACGATAAAACCATACACACAGACTGGGATTTAACGTAGTTTAAAGATATTTGTCATAGTTTGTTAAAAGTAAAGATAGATTGTGACTTTAGGTTAGATTCAAAACATATGAGGCAATTTGTGCGTGAGTCTAGACAAGGCTGCTTTCCCTGAGCAGAATCACAGCAGGGTCACAGACCCCAATAAAACGGCCCTGCCTGCTTGCCTAGAATGTTGACGAGAGATCTGTAGAGATCACTCATAGCTTGATGTTTTTAATTGATTGTTCTATAGTAAATTACTTTGATTAATTTAATTAATTACTTATCAGTTGAATTAATTATTCAGAGCATTCATTTTCTGTTTCCCAGAACAATTGATTGATTCCATAAGTTTTAAATCAATGTATATGATGATATAGTGAATAATTCTAACGAATCATTCATTCATTTCACTTAACAATTGATTTAGGGATAGGTTGTAAAAATAAAAAAGATAGATTGAGAGTTTTAGGTAAGATAGTCATTCTGTAAAACATCTTCGGTGTGGCGGCCTCTACTGGTTGAAATAAGATAAGACGTTTTTAATTATTTACTGCCCTCTGGTGGTTGAAATAAGATAAGACGTTTTTAATTATTTACTGCCCTCTGGTGGTTGAAATAAGATAAGACGTTTTTAATTCTTTACTGCCATCTAGTGGAAGAGACACGATAGGACGTTTTTAATTGTGTACTGCCCTCTAGTGGATGAAACAATATAAGACATTTTTAATTGTTTGCTGCTCTCCAGTGGACGGAATACGAATCACACTGGAACACTGGTTCTCCATCAGTGCATCCGCCTGAGGTCGACGATATAGTCTTTTACAATGATAAATGGAGGGTTACTTCAATTAATTTAAGTAATTACAAATTGATTTAATTAATTATTCAGATTATTTCATTTTCAGTTTTCACAAAACTTTGATCAATTGGTTTATAGTGGTCTAGGGATGACGTTTTCTTCCACAGGATTTCATCAATGAAGTGTAAATGACTAAGTCTAGTTGATTGTGCATTCCTTCCAAGTAGCGGGTCGATTTCCTTACAGATTGTAATTGATAATTGATCATTTTGTTCCTTTCAAATAACAAATCGATTTCCTTACAGATTGTAATGAATAATTAATCATTTTATTCCTTCCCAATGACAAGTCGATTTCTTTACAGGTCGTGATTAATATTCGTGTTTTACATCTTTTTATTTGAAGTTAAGTTCTTTTTTCACAGTTCTTGATTAAAGAATAGCAGAACAGTTTCTATCTGAGGATTGATCAAGCAAGGGGTTGTGGATCAGAAAGACTTAAAGCGTGACCTGCTTTTTGTAATTTGATAATTGTGTTGAACAGCCTTTGTAGTTTAATAATTAAGTTGACCTGAACTATAATTAATATTGATTGAGCAATTAAGTGACACATTCATACATAATAAGGGAAAAAACCATTTAGATTAAAACGCATACACATAGATTACATTTAAGTCAATAATACACAATACCACTGAAACAATCCGTTGTTCCGGAGTTGTAGTGTTCTGTGTGGACAGTTGACACAGTTAAGAGTTGGACTAGCATCTGTTTAGCAGATACAGCAACAGAAGGTGGGTTGTAAGGAAAGTACACCTTATAGCATATTTTCAGCATATTAAGCAGTATAAATATTTCAAACATGGGAGCCAAACCCAGTAACATTGTGAGGGCTGTTAATACAGGCAAGGGAATATTAGCAAATTCATCTCCTGTGGCTATAGTGGAAAAAATGAATCCTCTTGTTAAGGAGATTAGCGAGATATCAACGAAATGGAATATTCGTTGGGCAGACATTGAACAACCATGGCCAGCAGAGGGCACCTTTGATTTACAATTAATTGCAACATTGGAGATACTTATCAATGCACATAAGGCGCATCAAAAAGGAAAGATTAGATCAGAGAAACGCAGGTTAGAGTTAGCTATTTTAGACCTCTTCAAGGTAGAGGGGCAGAAAGTAGCATTAGCTTGGAAAGAGAAAACAGCTCACATGGATCCAGAAAAAAGAGATGAATTGGCCAAAGCAATGGAAGAGAAAGTGAACATTCCATTCTCACACACAGCTCCAATCTCCAGTCCTCCTCCCTATGCCAAGAGACTGGAGGACAATTCTCAGCGGATCTACCCTCAGGTCCCTGTCCTAAGTACGAGTGGAACCTTCACTATCAAAGATAAGGATGAAAATGTACTAGAGAGGGGAAGAGCGAAAGTGACCGTGGACTTCGAACCAGAGAACAGGTCAGGTGCCAAACAGAAAAAGAAGGAGGAGCCGAGGGGAAAAGAGGACGACAGGAGGGACAAGACGGATGACGGTGAAGATGGCAGTGGAGGAGATGGCAAAGATTCCAGTGATGACAGCAATGCACAAGGAGGCTACAGTTCTCCGATAAGAAAACTACTAGCCAGGGCCGAAAAGCAGGGAGGGAAAATACGCTATAAGAAGGGAAAAGAAGAAAATAGTTCGGAAGATGAGCAGAAGTCTCTGAAGGCAGGGAAGAGAAGAGAGAGCTTAGAGCAAAAGAAGAAGAAGCTGCAGGAAGACAGGGATGAAGAGGAGGGAGAAAGGAGGGCAAGAAAACTCCGTGCGAAAATCCTAAGAAACGAAGAGGACTACAGACAACAGCTGCAGGACCTAGACGTAGAGAGAGAAACGTGTCGTCAATCTCAAGCGGCAGCATCACCTGCATCCCGGTTGAACTCCCCAAGGTCCGGAGCGACACCAAGGCGGGAAGCGACACCAAGGCGGGAAGCGACACCAAGGCGGGAAGCGACACCAAGGCGGGAAGTAAAAACGGAGCCACAAGAGCCACAAGTGAGCGATTATGAAACAGCATCGGAAGAAGAGGAAACTCAGGGGAACTTCCCAGTGCTGATTCGAGGTAACCAGATGGAATATCGTCCTTGGAATCATACGGATCTGTCAGAAGTGATCGAAAAACTCCCAGTCCTGGAAGATGGAGGCCACCCTTGGACGGCGCAAGTCGACGTGAGATTGACGGGGACGCACGCTGCTATGGGGGATTTGAAAAGACTCTTAGCTACCATTACAGGATTGGACACCATGCAGGAAATATTGATGAAGGCGGGACTTCATAGATATATCGATACATCCGTTTATGATCCAGAACTCTTCGCAGCAAACAGAGGCAAGCTGTGGAAGGCAATCAGAGAAACATACCCTACTCACATTCACCCAGACAATGTCATTGTGAAGCCACTGGGGGGAGATGAAAATCCCCGGGGGTACGTTGCCCGTGTGCACTCTCAATGGAGAAGTGTGACAGGGAAGGATGCCGAAGATAACCCGTTAGAAAAAGCCATAATCAGGGAAAAGATTCAACAAGGTCTCCCTACCCCAGTTAAGAACAAGTTAGCAGAAGTGGTGGGCCTACGACACATGAGCAAGGCTGTTTATATAGACAACATAGCACACCAAGTAGAATTATTTAGAAAGAAGATTCAGGCACAGAAGGCACAAGACGAGGACTCACTCAGAAAACTAACTCAAGTGCAATTGACAGAAGGCAAGAAAACCAAAGAGAGAGAGCAGACTATAGCCCTACAGGTCCCATCTCAGCCACAGCAACTGCAAATTGTCCCTCCCCAGTCATACCCACAGGGGCCACAAGGGGGGAATCCATACCCACAGGGGCCAACAGGGGTGCAAGTGGTTCCATACAACCAGCCTGGCCAAGGACCACCACAAGAGGGATGGACCACAGCACCGAGGAGGGTACTAGGACCATGTTTCGTATGCGGCCAGTATGGACACTTAAAACGTACCTGCTTTAAGAAGAACCAGGGGGGCGCAGGGGGGAAACAGAAAGGAGGAGATAAGCCCCCTGCTGCACCGGCTCCAGGAGTGGTGAACCCCTATGGAGGCCCAGCGGCTGCGCTATAGGGGTGCCCAGAAGATCCGAAAGGGGGGTGCCAGCTGGTGGTGACAAACAGGCCTGAAGATGAACCTACAATATGGGTGTCGGTCAACCAACGTCCATTAGAATTGATGGTGGACAGTGGAGCAGCCTACACCTGTCTGAAGCCTGAAGACGCCACGCACCTTCCTATGTCTGGGAAATATGTGAAGACAATCGGATTCGAGGGAATTAAACAGCTGATCCCTACCACTGAGCTTGTAAGCTTAGAGTACAAAGGACAGAGAGCAAATCTGTCAATACTTGTATCAGAACACACGCCAATAGGGCTACTAGGGAGAGATGCACTATGCCAGTTAAATTGTACCGTGAAATGCACACCGGACGGCTGTCAGGTGACAGTGCCACAAGAGAACAGACAACTGTCTGTCATGATGGACAACAACGCATCTATGGTATATTGGGTGGGAGGGCTTAGCCCAGACCTAATGGAACCAGCAAGGATGTGGGACAATTATATCCTGGCACACATGGCAGAGGCCAGAAGGCCTACTGATCCATTGCATTGTACACTCCAGTATTTTAGAGAAGTTGCAGATGCAACCCCAGATGAGTGGCTGAAGCATCAGCCAAAACAGGTACAGCTTAGTGCAAGTTGTATAATCCTAGGCCCTCAGGGAGTGGCTATGAAGATAAACAGTGACACTTATCTAGATCAGGAGCATAAGATTGAGGGTAGCATCCCTCATGTGACACTTATGATATCTGAACACTATAAGCAGAAGCATTTAGGGGCAATGATGGCAGACTCAGAAAAAGCCAGATTTGTAACGACAAAAGAAAACCCTGCTATCTGGAGGAGCATTGATGGACAGTTCACAAAACTGATGATCTCTGCTCAAGGAATAGGACATCCGCAGACTGTGAAGCTAATGAACCAGCTAATCCTTCCTGTACAAGCTGACAGAGACCTCAGAGAAGAAATGATGCAGAACGTGCCAGCCGACCTGTGGGCAAAGAACAGTACAGACATTGGATTTGTGAAATCAGCTCGTCCATTGAGAGTTGAACTCATACTGGGTGCAGAACCCCCTTGGAAAAACCAATACCCATTGAAACAGGAAGCAATTGATGGAATTGAGCCACAGATCAAAGGACTGTTAGAGGCAGGAGTCCTGAAGATAACTCAATATCCGTTAAGCAATACACCTCTTCTGCCAGTGACGAAACCTGATGGTTCATATCGTCTGGTACATGACCTACGGGCTGTGAATGAGGTAGTCGTCAGCTATCCAGCTGAAGTTCCTGATCCTCATGTGCTGTTGACTCAGATTCCATCTACAGCCAAAGTATTTACAGTGATTGATTTATGCGGGGCTTTCTTTTCTATACCTCTTAGTGTAGAAAGTCAAGGGTTATTTGGGTTTACCTACAAAGGTCAGCATTATCAATATACCAGAATGCCACAGGGGTACAAACACAGTCCTCATGTTTTTAATCAGGTCTTAAGGGAGGACTTAGACGGGTTAGAACAGATGATAAGTAGTACTGCCATTCAGTACATGGATGACATACTCCTTTGTGCCCCAGATGAAGAAACATGTCACAGGGATTCCGTTAAACTGTTAAAGGTTTTGGCGGAGAAGGGACACAAGGTGTCTAAAAAGAAGCTACAGTATTGTCAGGAAAAGGTAACTTACTTAGGACAATCCATTACACAGGGACATCGCAGCGTCACAAATGAACATTTGGAAGCTATTCAGAGGGCTCCAAAACCACGAACGGTTAGGGAAATGATGATGTTTTTGGGCATTACTGGGTATAGTTCAGCATGGGTGGAGGATTACTCTAGACTAGTTGCTCCATTGAGGGGGATGATTAAGGAAACAGGTAGCGATAACCTCCAATCTTGCATTACTTGGACAAGGGAAGCTGATTTGGCGTTTGAGACAATTAAACACAAATTGCAAGAAGCGCCAGCTTTAGCGCTTCCAGATTATTCCAAAGAATTTGGATTGTATGTTTCTTCTTCAGCCGAGGGGAAGTATGCCTGCGCTGTTCTTACGCAACCAACAGGCATTGGACCTAGTCCACAGCCCATAGCCTATTACTCTGTCGCATATTCAGAGGTAGAAATGGGTTTCGCGCCATGTTACAGAGCAATGGCCGGGGCTTATCTTATGTACGAGAAGGCAACAGCCTTAACAATGGGGTACCCAATTACCATTCTCTGCCACCACAGTCTAAGGAACCTCTTGAATCAAGGCAAGTACACTTTGACGATGCCTAGGATTAGGGATTATTACAGGATGTTGGAAAGGGAAGATGTAACATTACTAAGATGTAACACACTTAACCCAGCAGAGACCTTGCCAACCCCAGAAGATGGGGAACCACACGATTGTGTGAAGGAAGCTACGAGGTACTCTAAGCTTAGAGCAGATCTACTAGCTTTGCCTTTAAAGGAAGCTGACGTTGAGTATTGGACTGATGGATCTTGTTACCGGGTAGGAGAACATTTACGTGCCGGGTATGCCATAGTCCGATCCCAAAATTCGAAGTTCATTGTGGAACAAGCCGAGGCTGTTCCTCAGCCTTGTTCAGCTCAGTTGGCTGAATTGATTGCCCTCACAGAAGCATGCAATTTGGGAACCGGACAAAGGGTGACAGTATACACCGACTCTGCCTATGCCCACAATGTGTGTCATTTACATGGAGCTGTATGGAAGGGACGGGGTTTTAAGAAAACTGATGGTTCGCCTATTCAGCACCACGCTCAAATCATGAAGCTGTTACAAGCCATGATGAAACCAAGGGAATTAGCCATAGTGAAGTGTGCTGCACACAGATCTGACTCATCACATGTCACACAAGGTAACAGAGCTGCAGATGATGCAGCCAAAGCTATTACAGGAGCAGACAAAGCAGGTAAAGTTCTGCTGGTCACACATGAAGTACAGTTACAGGGCATGGTCACGCTTGAGGATTTGTTGATGTTACAGAGTGAGGCAAATGCGCTAGACAAAAACTTATGGTTAACAAGAGGAGCTAGTCAGGATGACACAGGTCTATGGAGAAATCATGAGGGGCTGGTTGTGGCACCCCCAGATTTATTAGGCGTACTGATACAGGAAGCTCATGGATTAGCACATGTGTCCAGGGGGGAGGTAAGACGCAAGATCACCAAGGAATATGGTTTTTGGGCTCCATATTTGTTGGAACAAATAGACCATGTCCTTGGTCAATGTGTGGTCTGTTTGAAGAACAATATCAGACCTGGAATACCAGTGGGAACTGGGCATATCCCTACCCCAAACGGGCCAATGAAACATTTAGTGATTGATTATGTGGACATGATTCAACCTATTGCAGGATACAGGTACATGCTAGTTGTAGTAGACAGGTTCAGCAGATGGGTAGAAGCTTGCCCCACTCGAAGAAAGGATGCTCAGTCTGTAGCAAAGTTCCTATGCAGGGAAGTCATGCCTAGGTTTGGAATTCCAGATAGGATATCGTCAGACAATGGTAAGGAATTTGTGGATAAGACGGTAAAGCTTATACTACAAAAGTTGGGAATCAAGCAGAGACTTGGGTGTATTTACTCACCTCAAAGCCAGGGGATAGTAGAGAGGATGAACGGGGTCCTTAAGAACCGTCTTTCTAAGGTCTGTAAGCATACAGGTCTTAATTGGTTGGAAGGACTCCCTCTTGCATTGATGGCCTGTCGTTCCAGTGAGATTCGAGGGCTGCACTTGACTCCCCATGAACTGGTAATGGGGAGGATAATGACAGCTCCCTGTGTACGAACCAGTGGGAAAGGGCCAAGTTTGGCTCTCCTGGAGAGTGACATGAAAGCCTATGTACAGTACATGACTAACCGGCAAAAGAGTATCTCTTCTTATGTGCTCCACAAACAGGAACGTGAGGAGGAGGTGAACGCACAGGAGAGGAAGGACGCGTTGCAACCGGGTGACAAGGTATACGTGAAGGTCTACAGACGGAAGTGGCATGAGGCTCGACGGGAAGGACCTTACGAGGTCGTTCGGTGCACTGGGACTGCCCTCCAGATCAAGGGGTCCCCCACCTGGTATCACGTTCATCACTGCATCAAGGCACCCAATGAGGACGATGAGGGAGAACCTCAGCAGGATGGTGAGGAGATCCCTGGGGACGAGGAAGTCCACAGCTTGGACATCCAGGCTGACGAAGATGTTGGTGAGTATCTGCGTCATGATGCAGATGATGCCGGGGGCTTCGTCCCAGACCCTGTCCAGCCCACTGATGAGTGGGTCAACGGAGACCGTGAAGGATCCAGTGACTGCGACACCCCTCTTGGGGGTTCTACCGAGCCTGGTGTTGCCCCTGTTGTCACCCCTTCCGACCCTGACAATGCTCCAGACGGAGATGTCAGCAACCCGGGCGGATGCCCGGACCGAGGTACCATTGAGAGACACAGACCTGTCAGTGATACACCTCAGCCAGTCAGACCCCGTAAAACACCAAGGCCAATTAGGAGGAAACTCAAGCCATGCCGTTTCAGAGACTGATATACCCCTTAGTGTTCCTACCCCATTGACTTCTTTGGACAATGTTACACTTTACTCACACACTGTTATGCCTGGACGTCAGAGAAGAATGATCATAGCAAGTAGAGCTTTTACTTGCCCACATTCACGTTGTACTATTGATGATTGTTTGATCTATACCGCCGAAGAGAGCGAGTGGTATTTATTGGATACTACATATATTACACTTGATCAGTACTCAAGCAACATGCAAGAAACTCGTGTGACATTAACTAATGTTGACCAGGAAGAGAGCTCGTATTGGTGCGCTAGACGTGATATCGGTGAACCGGTGTCTAGTAAATCCAACAATTTCAAGGACAAAATTTGTAGGACCAGGCCTGACTATCCACACCACTATAGGTTGGACTGTGAGACATTGGTGCATAAATATGTTCACGATGAGTTACCAGGAAAGGTTGAAAATGTTGCTGTGAAGGCTCCTACGAAGGCGATTGTAGTTGCTACTGACGATTATTTGTTGTATGATTCTAATCACCTGGGGACACGGTCCCACCCTAATTCTGCCACTAGTATCATGAAAGATTTTGCTTCAAAAATGAATTATTCTGATTGCTGGATTTGTCAACAGGTCCCTGTAAGTGCGTCTGCTCCTATGTTTTTCCCCATACCGTTAACTAAAGCAGAATGGCTTCATTATAATTGGCAGGGTTTAGCCCCATTTGTTTTACAGGGCAAGAACCAGAGCTCTTCTTGTCAGCCCAGCACGATTCTGGTTCCTTTAAATTCTTCCTATGCAGGTGTGGATATTGGTGTGTTGGAACGTCTGACAGCAGCGGTTAACAAACACCATAGGCCTAGCGGTGTGGGGAAGGTTATTATTGATAGGCTTACACATTTGTCACAACCAACAGGTCCGAAGAAGATATATATTATCCAAGCTATGTTCGCTCAATTAAATGGTACTGCATTGAGTCCTCATCTGTCATGTTCTGGGAGTGTGACTTCTACACGGTGGAGGGGTTCAGTTGTTATTTCTGGATTAAAATGTAAAGTTGTTGATTGTGCTATGGTGCCTCAAATGAAATTACATGATACCAATACTACCAGACGGCAGAGAGGCACCACGCAGCTTAAAGTCATGCCTCTCGTAAATGTTACAACCTGTATTGACATTCAAGTACGGCCCAAGATCAGCTCGGTTCGTCAGTTAGGGGCTGCGTCTTGTGTAGGTGGAACCATTTTCTCGTATCCTGGTACGGAGCTTCAACTCCCGGAACATGTGTTTCTTGTGTGTGATAATGATGCATTCTCTAAGCTTCCTGCTTCGATTGAGGGTGGTTGTTATTTGGCTCATCTGATACCTTTGATTAGGAAAGTTACTCGGGAGGAGATGTCTGTACTTCACAAACAAGCAACCCATCGTAGTCGTAGGGCGTTGTCTGCCGCTCAGAAGTTTTTTGGCCTAATATTCCCAAGTTATGGTGTCTACAACACTCAGACTGAATTAAGTGCCTTATCATCCGTTCTTGAAAAACACATTAATGCTTCGGATGCTGTAGTGTCTGCCCTGGCCACTGAATTGACTGAAACTAAGAATGTAGCTCTCCAAAATAGAATGGCTTTGGACATTATTTTGGCCAGTCAGGGTGGTACTTGTGCTTTGATAGGCGGTGAATGCTGCAGTTATATTTCGGATTCTGGTAACGCTTTGCATGATTTTCATGAATCTAACAAGAAGGGTGTAGAGGATTTACATAAAGAACACGGTTGGAATATGTTAGATTTCTTTGATTCTGCTTTTTCAGGTATTGGTAATATGATCAGGTCCGTCGCTATTATTTTTGTTGTCATTATCGTCTGTATTATGTTACTTGGTATTTTGATCAAATGTTTTGGAAAGTGTATTTCGGATGTTCCTATTAATGCTTTGGTGTTGACCAACGTAGCTGATGAGCAAAAGCTGGATTCTGTTTTGCTTTCTGATTTTGTTTCCTCTTTTGATGATTTGTTTATTAAGTGATGTTTTATGATTATTTGCGTCGATTACTGTTTGTTTCTTTCTATATCATGTGATTGATGTCTGTTGAGAAGTGGTGTGGTGGTTATGCAAAGATAGGGGAGCGGTTCTGTTCCTAGCGCAACGAAGAAAACGCTCTTGACTGGGAAAGGATATCAATCTGAGACAGCGGTAAAGGCTGTTCTCCAACTGGGTTCATGTGCTAGTAACCTCTGTCCCTGGCGCTTCAAGGACAAGGAAAACATCGGTCGTTGGAAGTTTCTATGTTAATTTGTGCATGATGGACTGTGTTTAGTTTAATTGTGGTTGTTATTTTCAAGATTCTTTTTGTTATTGGTTGATTTCTATTTTTTGCATGATGTCTTTGGGTTCTTATTAGTTATTTTTTATTTTTGGTTTTTAATTTTTAATTTTTTTAATTTTTTTATATTTTCTTGGCTGTGATATGTGGGGTTTGTGTTTTTGTTTTGGTTTATGTGATCATTTAGTTTCGGAACACCCTCTGGGTGGTCCGAGGGGGGATGTGTAGTATATTTTTACACATTAATGGCCTTCTTATATTCACGTATATTTTACACATATATTCACGTATATTTTACACATATTACACGTATATTTTTATTACCTCAAATACACTTTATTGAATACTTTATTATTTCATTTACAAACGATCTCAATTGTCGCACATGTGCTGACACACACACACGAGTTGTCGCACATGTGCTGACACACACACACGAATTGTTGCGCATGCGCAGTCACACACACACGCATATGCACGCCCCCGAGGGTCTGGGCCAATCAGAGGCCTAGGAGGAGGGCTATAAGACTTCTGTGCAGAGGCGCGAGCGGCCTGCTCTATTGACTATCTCGACTGTGACTGTTTAGTGTGCCTGTAATCTGAAGACCCGACCTTTTTTGAATAAATACTTTTAAACCTGGGCCAGAAGTTTTCACCTCTTCTTTATCACTGAAACAGAGAAAATATTCGACAGTATATTTTTAATGAATGGCTTTTGGCTCATTGTACTTATTATCCCTAATAGCGCGTTTGCTCTGTCGTTTCAGGAGCATAGGCCTACCACCACTTTTGCGCCGATTTTGTTGTCAATGTTTTTCAGAAAATTAAACAGAATTTGCTTTGTTACTGTTCATATGTGTGTTGCAGTCACATACGTAAACATTACGTTTGAATGATTTAATGAGCTTTCAAACCACACCGCATGTCGGCTATTTCAGCACCACGCCTTGTCCACCTGCTTATGATTCACTATGAGGGGTTCAGCGTCAGTGCGCTTCGGTGCACCCCGCTGCCTGATTGTCTGTCCCTGTGTCATTCACTCTCAACATGAATAAAAGTACAATAAGCATTATTCAGGTGGTGGTAGATTCTCTATTCGGACATTATAGGCGCGGTGTGGGACTGTCGGTCCGATATTGTAAAAAAAAGAATAAAAAAAAAAAAAAAAAAGAGTGGATTCTCAAAATAATCTGCTGGGCCAAATATTATTGGTGACGGGCCAGCAATGGCCCACGGGCCGCCTATTGCCGACCCCTGCTCTAGTGTCTCTCCATCTACTGTCAGGTTCAGCATTGCCGCCCCTCCTGGTGGGACCAAAGTTGCGAGTGCGCTGATTGATGACATCCAACTCAGCTGCAAAGGGGGCACCAACACGAGTTTTTGGTCTTACTGGTATATCCCAAGAGGCTGAAGGTATAACTTCAGGCTCAGAAGCATGCCTGTCCAATGTGGGGCGCTGTAAGATCTTATCCCCATTTCCACTGGAAGCAGCAAGTGGTGGTGAGGCTTGCTGTGTAACGGGATTTCCTCCTGTTATGTGTGTTAGTACGGGGGCTAGCATCATTTGCAGGTGTTTTGTCTGCTGATTTTGGCTATCCAACAAAGCTTGTAGCCATGTTGGGGCTCTATCAGGCTCAGTAGGTCCTACTGTAGCTCCTTGTTCCTCTGTCATTTTATTGAGTTTTCTGTTCATGTAATTGTCCTTTTATTTTCGGTGGATTGTCTGTTCCACTTGTCTTGTTCTCTTTCATGTAGTTGTCTCTTTGTATTATTTAGTTGTTTATTCATATAATTGTCTCTTTGATTTTGTTGAGTTGTTTATTAATGGAATTGTCCGCTTAATTTAGTTGAGTCTAACGGGAGTACAGTCTGCCCAAACACCACCAGGTGGCAGTACTCGACCAGTTGTTGTAGTAACTCCTGAATCCAGTCAGCTGGCTAGTTAGCTGTCTCCTGTTAGCCCCTATTAGCTCCCGTTAGCTTTGGCTCTTATAACCTTTATTATCTTCCGTTAGCTTCTGTTAGCTTTTCCTCTGTCAGGTGGATGTACTCACGGACGATCGCTACTTCTGATACCAGTTGTCGTGTTTTGTCCGTCTGATGTGCGTGGGTATAATGACTCACACGACAAGGAATTCTCTGTTTCTTGTTCTTTAGTGAACTTCTTCAATACAACATACAAGATACAACTAATGTGTCCCAGATGGCAGGTTAATAGATGACGGGGAAACTAGCTCTGGCACAGAACAGCAGCTTTGCTGTCCATACCGATGAGCGTTGTTCCCTTAACTGACTCTTTACGTAACCAAGGTAACGAGCCATATCTCTCTCTGGGTGATCATGTGACATACAGTAACCAATCAACAATAACGGTAACATAAACACAACAACAACAACAACAACAACAACAACAACAACAACAACAGGGAAAGCCATCCATGGTGGACTGTCTCACAATATATATAAGTCAAGTTGAACAGATGTATATATATATAGAAGTCAAGTTGAACAGATGTATATATATATATATATATAGATAGACATATAGATAGATCTTTTTTGGGCGCCATCGCCGGCTTCACAAATCCCCTGCTGTCAGGCTACATAAGTAAGAGGTGGGTTTTGATTGGTCCGTCCGTGATCATTCAGGGTTTTGATTGGATATTGAATCTACTGGAGACAGAACCTTATAACTCCAACTCGGTTTATGTTTTGTGAGATGGAACCTTTGTATTTTATTAATTACTAACTAAAAAAAAGAAACATTTTAAAAATAACACCACACAGGCATTAATAAACACCTAATGGATCAGATTATGTAAAAAATAAAAAATAAACTATTTTTACCAAAAATGGAGATAGAACCGTATAATTCTAACGTAGCAACATCACAGGAAGTCACATGTCAATACATCACAGGAAGTCACATGTCAAAACATCACAGGAAGTCAGTGGTGTTTGTCCTTTCATGGTGTTTAATGAGAAGTTGTCAGAGGAACATTAGAAGCTCTTGGAAACTCTTAACACTTTTCATCTGAATTCATCAGGACAGCTGATCTGTTCACACAGGGAAGAGCAGGAAGCCACTGAAGATGTTGAGATTATTATTATTATCATAGAGGCTGCGGCCTGAGTAAAGACGCATGTCGACCAAGTCTCCCTCCTCCAGCTGGAGAGTCAGACCACTGGATACATACTGAGACCCTGCATTAGTTCTCTGATCTACATACGCCATCTGCTGGTCATTCTTATACAAGGACACACCAACCCATGATGAGGCGCCGTCTTCAAAGGCGGTGAATCTGAAGTAGTAGACTCCTCTCACTGGGGCTGTGAACTTTCCTGTATCAGAGGAAAGCAGAGAGAGATCAACACTGTCTGTGTCTCCTAGACACCAGAGCAACATGACTGTTAGTAATGGTGAACACAGTCCCTGTAGCTGACCCCCCCACTGGTCTTATAGAGACAGGGCTTAAAGTTCTCCGGCACGGAGCAATAAAATAAAATAAAATCACATTCTTTACATCGTAATTTAAAGAGTCATCTTCAGCAAAGAGACAGTTCCGCCTACCAATGGTATCACATTGCTCAAGCCAACCAACGACTTCTAGCCAATCGGAGGCAGAGCAGTGGGGCGGGCCTTAAGAAGTTTGAATGAGTGTAATGTGAGCTTGGAGAGACGTTCGCTTTTAGCAGCCCGCTATCTCGCTAACTTTAGTAAGAGTCTATTAAAATGGAAGCCAAGTTTCTTAAACCTTGCTCATACAACAACCTTGCCGGGAGCGACGGCTACAGGTAGCCTACCACTTCATCTTCAATGACCGACCGTGTTTGCGAGCAAAAGATCCGAGTGTGCGCGTTTATAGCTGAACATGATCTGTCTTTCACAATGGCTCAGCCACTCGTCGATTTGTGCAAGAAGCTATCAGAAGACAGAAATGCACTGACAAAGCTGTCCGTTTCCAATCAGCACGCCAGCTATTTAAACACACATGGCCTTTGTCCCGGAATTGAAAAAACGGCTGTGTGAAAAGCTTTAAAAAAGCAACGTTTTCAATGAATATCGACGAAGCTACTAATCTTAACATGGACAAAATCCTCAATGTCCTTGTTCGATTTTTTGATGATGATCTGGCCAAAGTAACAACACAACACCTAGTCAGCAGGAAAGTAAACATCGCCAACTCGTCAGCCCTCATGCATGACTGGTCACTAGTCATCAGTATTCTACTTGATGTAGATCTATTGATCTATTGATCTATTGTTATAGTGATAGTGGCTTAATAAGTGATGCAATCAGTTTGGCCTTAAGTGATTTAATCAGTTTGTTCTTTTAAAGACATCTAAATATATTATTTTATTTTGTATTGAGTATAAAACAGTATTAATGCATTTTAACATTGAGACATATTTTGTATTGACTATAAAATAGTATTAATGCATTTAAACATTGAGACAAGAAGCTGTCTTCTGTACCCGCTCTCCCAATATCTCACACATATAACGTATAGGGTGTTCACACATATAACGTATAGGGTGTTCACACATATAACGTATAGGGTGTTCACACATAGTGTTTAGCTCATCACATAGAGAATTGTATGAGAAAAACAATGGTTCTAACCCCATGGTTCTATCATGTATGGTTCTAACCCCATGGTTCTATCATGTATGGTTCTATCATGTGTGGTTCTAACCCCATGGTTCTATCATGTATGGTTCTAACCCCATGGTTCTATCATGTAAGGTTCTAACCCCATGGTTCTATCATGTGTGGTTCTATCATGTGTGGTTCTAACCCCATGGTTCTATCATGTAAGGTTCTAACCCCATGGTTCTATCATGTATGGTTCAACAGTTATCAAGGTTTACCTCTTTACATACACATGCCAGTTACTGGAATTAATCTCAACAGACCTAACAAGTGGTCACTGCTATGCAGAAATGGAACGCAACATTTGAAAATTCAACTTTATCTTTTAAACTATTCATTTTTATTACACAAACCTATATATCATTATTTTCAGAATTTTAATAGCAAATAGGAAAATTGATCACGCAATTCATAGTGAGCCTGCTGACGTTACAAGTTAGCCAGACCATTCACACAAACAGCGTCTAGCGGGCGAGAGTAGACGAGGGCTCCGCTAGGAGTTACAACCGGTGCTTGAGGAGGCGACATTTTATAATCAAAATCCTCAGAATACAAGCCAAACATGTATCTATATGTATTTTTAGATAGAAAACAAGTTGAATTTAATAGAAAACCTAGCCCACAGACGATCAGATTTCAATAAAGATGCGTATCCTTCAAGTGTCTCCTTAAAATCGCCACAGGAAAAAAACCTCTGATGTGAGGAGAAGTGGGGGTAGACTGATATGAAGTCAAGATGCCTTACATACAGGTGACGGGTCCATTAAATGGATTACTATTGGTACAATGGCATGAAAGAGAGCTTGTAAATAGTGTAAAACCACCGGAGATCAGGATTAGAACCCTGGCAAAACCCCGTTTACACACGTCCTCTGACCAGGGGCTGGACACCCGATAATGTGGGACTTTATTGTCTCCATCTGCCATCATTGTTGTCGTACTGTTTCCAACAGGGTAACCTTTGTATATCATTTTAGGATTCACTAGTTTTTAATTAATTCATTCATTCATTCCCTCATCCATATGTGTGTATTGGTGTGTGTCAGCAGTACCTGTGGTTGGGCTGTAGGCCTGGCCGATGTTGGTGATGATGTTTTTGTAGACCACAGTGGTATCACCAGAGACAGGTTCCATCGGAGCACCTAGGGCAGCAGAGAACGCCACCTTCGGTCTCTCTGTGAACACAAGGCAATAACACATGCATATCTCCTTTAAAGCAGCGTACCATCTTACAGGGCCAAACTATTCATTGTGATGATATTGTTTAAAAAGACATACTACTTTACATTAACCACATTGCCAAGGGAAACATCACATGATTTTAATAAAGTCAGTGTTTGTCTCACCTGCATTCACTCTCTTCAGCACCTCCACCTGACCCTCGCTGGCCGTCACTCTGGCTGTCAACGCTGCAAAAGAAGAAAATCACTGTTCATGAATTCCACACAGAAATGTGTATGTGAGGGAGACACAAACCGTCTTTAAAACAATACAATTAATGTACCACGTTGTAAAATCCTCTAAAACCATACATGTAGGTTATCATCTGGTTAATATGGCTAATATCTGTATATTACCTGTATTCTCTGTCTTCAGGTCCTCCACCTGACCCTGGTTGGCCTCCACTCTGGTCCCCAGGACTGACAGCTGTGCTGCTTGGGCTGGAGTTACAAACAGCAGTACTGACTGTACCGTAGCTTTTCACTGAAGGTTCATGTTAAAACAATCTTTTACAAGACAAACATATTCCTCTCTACGTTATACATGCCTGCATTCTCTGTCTTCATCTCCTTCATGTCGTCTCTCAGTTCAGTCACCTGACCCTCGCTGGCTGTCACTCTGGCCCCCATGGCTGACAGCTCTGCTGCTTGAGCTGAATTAAAGGAAACATAATTACAATCATACACTAAGCATGGGAGTGATTCATGTATACACACAGGGGGAGGGGGACAAAAGAGGGAGAGAGATTTGATTAGTGTATTATGCAGTAAATGTCAAGCCATATGTTTACACAGATGAGCTCCCTTTCTCACACACACACACACACACACACACACACACACAGACACACACACACACACAGACAGACACACAGACAGACACACACACACAGACACGCACATGCACACAGACAGAGGGGTGTGTGATGTGTTGTTGTTGTGACATGTGCAGACGTGTGTGTAAGCACTTCTAAGTGGCAGAGTGCTAAACACATCACACACACACACATATCACACACACACACACACACACACACACACATATCACACACACACACATCACACACACACATCACACACACACACACACACACACATCACACACGCACGCATTACCTGCATTCTCTTTCTTCAGTTGGTCCACCTGACTCTCGCTGGTGGTCACTCTGGTCTCCATATGCCTCAACTCCACTCTCTGTTCGATTACGATGTCTCTCAATTTCCTTAACTCAGACCAGAGGTCAGGACCGTGACCCAGTTGAGGGTCTTTCTCTGTGACCCCCCCACCCTCTCCCTGAGCCTCTGACCCAGACAGACAGAACAGCACCAGCACCACCAACAGAGCTACAGCACGCCTCATTCTGGAACCACGTCTCTTCAGAATGTCACGGAAATCTAAGTTCACTAACTGGTCCTTGGTGAGACCAACACGGCAGAGAAGTACTGACTCTGTCTTAGAAACGTCCTTTTATTGACAAACTATTGACAGTTATTCAAACATCTATCAATCATCAACCTTCTGTGATATGGTCGTGTTATTCAGTAGAAACTTCCTTTTATCGACATGTTTTGACAGTGAGTCAATTGTGGACTTTTTGGATACTGGTATCAGACATTGCAAACATGTGGGATCAGTGACCAAGAGGTCACCAAGTCAAAGGTCAATCTAGGAAAGCAAACGTCTGTCAGGATCAGACCAATGAGAC
>NC_137674.1:113359154-113379154 GCF_963989245.1 Nansenia antarctica | reverse complement strand
CAAAGTCATCACACTGCATGTTGAGATGTATCAATTGTCAGTTATGGTGTTAGAAATGCAAATATCATTGTTTTTCCTTTGATTTACAGAGATACAAATGCAGTGTTGCATTGTGGACAGGTGATCAGAGTTGTTTTAACACTGGAAAAGAACAGATCTGCCCCAAACTTTCTAACATTGTTTTGGCTTCAGTTCCTCTATGAACATTGCAGCCAACGCTCTATACAGCAGTAAACATGGATGCGCAAAAGGTAACGTTCATGTAAATGACAGAGGCAGGTATATTCAACACACCTGGATGAGAACTCCTCTGGTAAGGGAGGTTACCTGAAACAAAGAGCACTTTGGCCATCAACTTGTTAATAAGCCTTGTGAACTAAACACTAAAGAGTCATTTATTCCCAAACTTTTCATTGTAAAAGAGTGGGAAAGCGTACTCTACTAGTATTTATACAGTATAAACTTTTTTGACAGTATTCCAGACATTACAAACAGTTTATGAATTAGCAAACTGCCTTAAATTTGTAATTGGAAGGAGCGTGAATGGAGAGAAGCTCACAGGAGTCAGCGCCCTCTAGTGGCAGGGTGGTGAAGGTGTTGACTGGGAGGAAGCAGAACGGTGCCAGTCTGTTCTTCTTCTCTTCACCACTCTGCTCTGAAACATCGCCACCTGGTGGTGAACTGTTATGTCGGTCTTTTCCATCTTCAATGTTGTGCCAAGTTGAATATTTGTTCCTAGCATGTGTCTCTGTGTCAGTCAGTAGACAGACACCACTCCCATGTTTGTTAATGACATTTTCCTACATTTTGTTGATCATTTCTTAAGCCAAAAGTATTGAGTTCAGGTTGTTCAAAGTGAAAACGCCAATAAATTATATGGAAACTTGTATCGGTTTACTTCTTGTATCGGTTTCATTTGGAGACATTTGTCAACTTGTTTTTATAATGATGAACTTGATTGTTGATTGTCATCACTGAGTTTAATTATCAACAGCCTAACAATAACATTGGTAGTTGAGCCTAACAATAACATTGGTAGTTGAGTCTAACAATAACATTGGTAGTTGAGTCTAACAATAACATTGGTAGTTGAATTGAATTGAATGGTCTTTATTGTCATTGCTACAGTACAGGTACCAAACAACGAAATTTAGGAGGGGTGGCTCCCCTGGTGTTAGGAAAGGAAAAAAAACACTTTTAAAAAAGAATCACAAGAAGGGAAGGAGCTGGTTTACATAAATAAAGGCTATGTACACTATCCACTATACTATACTGTACAGATAGACGACTAGGGTTGTCATATTGCACAATAGTGTTATTTCACATTTATTTAAAGTGTCTCAGTTTGCAGGCTTGAAATGTACATGTTTGTGCCTCAGCACTACACCTGATTTTTTCAGTCCAGCAGCTGCCATCAATCCGTCCAGACTGTCCCAGAACCTAGGTCTTTGCTGTGTTCAGGGCCTGGACGGCCCTGTGGTAGAAGCTGTTCTTCAGTCTGTTTGTCCTTGCGGCCAGGGTCCTGAACCGCCTTTTCGAGGGCAGCCTGGTAAAGTGTTCGTACCCAGGGTGGGTCGGGTCCCTGGAGATCTTGGAGGCCTTCCTGAGACAGCGTGTGTTGTACAGCTCTTCCAGAGAGGGGAGGGGGGCGCCGGTGATCTTCTGTGCTGTTCTCACGACTCTCTGTAGCGCATTTCTCTCCGCTGTTGTGCTCTGTAGCCCCGTCGTTGCTTGCGGTCCTTACGCCGGCGTTTGCGCCTCAGGGAAGGGACTGAGTACCAGGGTTCCCCCGGTAAACGGGCGATCTTGTGATAAATCCTGTGTTGCTTCAGGAACTCCGCTGTAACTGTCTTCTCGTTTTGCGTGCCAACTTCTAATAAGTCGTGCCTGCTGTAGGTACTATTTACACAACCGTTCCCTATAAGTACTAAAATAAAAATGTACACACAAATGCACTTAAAATCACTAAAAAACACCAGTTTTGAAGCCACTCCGGCCGCAGCGTCTAAGCGCGCAGCCATCTTGGATTGGTAGTTGAGCCTAACAATAACATTGGTAGTTGAACCTAACAATAACATTGGTAGTTGAGCCTAACAATAACATTGGTAGTTGAGTCTAACAATAACATTGGTAGTTGAGCCTAACAATAACATTGGTAGTTGAGTCTAACAATAACATTGGTATTTGAGCCTAACAATAACATTGGTAGTTGAGCCTAACAATAACATTGGTAGTTGAGTCTAACAATAACATTGGTAGTTGAGTCTAACAATAACATTGGTAGTTGAGCCTAACAATAACATTGGTAGTTGAGTCTAACAATAACATTGGTAGTTGAGCCTAACAATAACATTGGTAGTTGAGTCTAACAATAACATTGGTAGTTGAGCCTAACAATAACATTGGTAGTTGAGTCTAACAATAACATTGGTAGTTGAGTCTAACAATAACATTGGTAGTTGACAGTTGAATACAAACAAATTAACTGTCAACATTCAAATTGAGCACAACTGTTAAGAGCTAGCTAATGTAAAGGATTAGGGTTAGCTAATGTAAAGGATTAGGGTTAGCTAATGTAAAGATGATGATGATGATGATGAAAACCTTTATTGTCCCCAATGGGGAAATTTTGTTGTCAAACAGCTTAGTTAGGGCAGACAGAAAACATAAATAAATAAATAAATAAATAAAACAGGCTCAATAAGTAAAAAGTTCCAAGTTCCAAAGTTCCAGCTCCAGGTCTCCCCCACCCTGCAGGGCCTGGTTGTAGAGTCGGAGTGCAGCTGGAACAAAGGACTGTCCAAATCTTTTTGTACTTTGACGGGGGAGAACAAATCTGTGGCTGAACTTGCTCCTCATCCCCGCCAGCTCGCAGTACATCGGGTGGGAGGGATTGGCCAGCATGGCCGCCAGCTGTAGAACCAGTTGCAGATGCCGTAGGTGAGGATGCTCTCCACTGCGCCGCGGTAGAAGGCCACCAGTATCTCCTGCTTGTTGTGTTCTTTCCTGAGGCATCTCAGGGTGTATAGCCGCTGTTGTGCCCTCTTGATGGTGCCTTTTGTGTTGTCCCTCCAGGCCAGGTCATCCCGCATGTGATGTCCCAGGAATCGGAGGGTTGAGACTCTCTCCACGCTCTCTCCGTCGATGAGCAGGGGCTGGATCTCAGACTTTTTCCTCCTGAAGTCTACGATGAATTCCTGGGTCTTTGACTTGTTTAGCAGCAGGTTGTTAACCTTGCACAGCTTGCTCAGTTGCTCTACCTCATCCCTGTACGCCGCCTCGTCCCCCCCCGAGATACATCCCACCACGGTGGTGTCGTCTGCAAACTTTACGATGTAGTTGCTGGGGTGGACGGGGGTGAAGTCGTGGGTGTAGAGGTTGTAGAGGATGGGGCTTAGCACGCAGCCCTGGGGGGACCCAGTGCTGAGGCTGAGGGCTGTGGAGGTGTGGGGGCCCACCCGCACCCTCTGGGGGCGGTCGGTCAGGAAGTGTGCAACAAGAGGAGAAAAAACAATGTGCAACAAGAGGAGAAAAAACACTGGATAAGGTATACACCAACATCAAGCGTGCTTACAAGGCTAGACCGCTAGCTCATCTAGGCATGTCTGACCATGTGTCAATCCTCCTGATCCCAGCCTACACTACCATGAGGAAAAGTGCTCCCATCACCACTAAGACTGTCAGAACCTGGCCAGAAGGGTCCGCTCCACTGCAGATCTGCCTAAATGACACCTCATGGCAGGAATATGAGCATGAGGACCTGGAACAGTTCACGTCGTCGGTTCTGAACCACATAGTGAACTGCACCAACTCAGTCACCGTGGACAAACGGGTCCGGGTCTACCCCAACACGAAGCCATGGATGACTGGGAAGGTCCAAAAACTGATCAATGAGAGGGACAACGCCTTCTTCGCAGGGAAGAGCACACCGCTGTACAGCACCACCAGGGCTAACCTAAAGCGCGGCATCCGGGAGGCCAAGGCAGACCACAGAGAGAAGATTGAGGAATGCTTCCTGAGCAACGACTCCAGGCGGATGTGGCAGGGGGTTCAGCACATGACAAACTTCAGAGCCAACAGGCTCACAGCCGCAGAGGACGACCCCCTGCTGGCGGAAAAGCTGAACTCCTTCTACACCCGGTTCGACGAGGGGCGAACGGAGGTAACCACAACACAAACACCACTCTCTCCAGCTCTCAGCAGCCTCACCCTCACAGAGCATGAAGTGAGACGCGTGCTGAAGGCGGTGGACCCCAGGAAAACCTCTGGGCCGGATGGCGTCCTGGGACGGGTGCTGAGGGACTGCGCCGACCAGCTGGCCGGGGTTTTCACCAACATCTTCAACCAGTCCCTGTCCCAGGCCACCATCCCACCCTGCCTGAAAACCTCAACTATCATCCCAGTCCCGAAGAAAAGCACGGTGAGCTGCCTAAACGACTACCGCCCGGTGGCACTCACACCAATCATCATGAAGTGCTTCGAGAAACTAGTCCGGGCCCACATACTCACACGCCTCCCGCCCAACCTGGATCCATACCAGTTCGCCTACAGAGCCCACAGGTCCACAGAGGACGCCATCGCGACGACTCTCCACGCCACTCTATCCCACCTGGAGAGGGGAAACAGCTACGCGAGACTGCTCTTTGTGGACTTCAGCTCTGCCTTCAACACCATCCTTCCAGACAGGCTAGTGACCAAACTACTAGACCTGTGACTATCACACTCTATATGTGCATGGACCCAGTGCTGAGTCTGAGGGTGCGGGTGGGCTCCCACACCTCCACAGCCCTCAGACTCAGCACTGGGTCCCCCCAGGGCTGCGTGCTAAGCCCCATCCTCTACAACCTCTACACCTACGACTTCACCCCCGTCCACCCCAGCAACTCCATCGTAAAGTTTGCAGACGACACCACCGTGGTGGGCTGCATCTCGGGGGGTGGACGAGGCGGCGTACAGGGATGAGGTAGAGCAGCTGAGCAAGCTGTGCAAGGTTAACAACCTGCTGCTAAACCAGTCAAAGACCCAGGAAATCATCGTGGACTTCAGGAGGAAAAAATCGGAGGTCCAGCCCCTGCTCGTCGATGGGGGGAGCGTGGAGAGAGTCTCAACCCTCCGATTCCTGGGGGTGCACATACAGGATGACCTGTCCTGGAAGAACAACACAGCAGCCATCATCAAGAAGGCACAACGGCGGCTCTTCTTCCTGAGAGTCCTCAGGAAAGACCACATCGGACAGGAGATGCTGGTGGCCTTCTACCGCTGCGCAGTGGAGAGCATCCTCACCTACTGCATCTGCAACTGGTTCTCCAGCTGCACAGCCGCAGAGAGGAATGCGCTACAGAGAGTCGTGAGAACGGCCCAGAAGATCACCGGCGCCCCCCTCCCCTCTCTGGAAGAGCTGTACAACACACGCTGCCTCAGGAAGGCCTCCAAGATCTCCAGAGACCCATCCCACCCTGGGTACGAACACTTTGCTCGGCTGCCCTCGAACAGGCGGTACAGGACCATGTTCGCAAGGACAAACAGACTGAAGCTCAGCTTCTACCCCAGGGCCATCCAGGCCCTGAACAGAGCAAAGACCTAGGTCCTGGGCCCTGGACAGTCTGGACGGATTGATGGCAGCTGCTGGATTGAAAATCAGGTGTAGTGCTGAGGCACAAATGTGTACATTTCAAGCCTGCAAACTGCGACACTTTAAATGAATGTGCAATAACACTATGTGCAATATGACAACCCTAGGGTACATAAGGTTGCAGAGAATAGGAAATGTTAGAATAGGTATAGCATAGCATAGAGTACAGCACAGTGTTTTTATTTGTACAGTATAGCATAGTGGATAGTGTACATAGCCTTTATTTGTGTAAACCAGCTCCTTTCCCTTCTTGTTTTTTTTTCTTTTTTTTTTTTTCTTTCCTAGCACCAGGGGAGCCCCCCCTCCCAAATTTCGTTGTTTGGTACCTGTACTATATCAATGACAATAAAGACCATTCATTCATTCATTCATTCATTCATTCATTCATTCATTCATTCATTCATTCATTCATTCATTCATTCATTCATTCATTCATTCATTCATTCATTCAGAGGTTGTCTCAGGAGGTAGAGGTTGTGTCTCAGGAGGTAGAGGCTGTGGCTCAGGAGGTAGAGGCTGTGTCTCAGGAGGTAGAGCCGCAGATCGGCGGTTCAAGCCCCGGCTGGCCACATGTCGAGGTGTCCTTGGGCAAGACACTGAACCCCAAATTGCTCCCAGTGAGCGGGCCGGCGCTTTAAGACATCATCCGACCCTGTGTTGTACAGTGTTGTCATGGAGACCCTGTGTTGTACAGTGTTGTCATGGAGACCCCTGTGTTGTACAGTGTTGTCATGGAGACCCTGTGTTGTACAGTGGTGTACCAGAAGGAACTAGGACAGTGGAAGGTCAAAGGTCATTTTCATTTTTGTTGTGTCAAAAAACACAATATTTTATAATTATCATGCCATGGTAGAAATATCATTTTAAAAGAAGTAGAAGCCGCCACACTCAAGTTCCAGATGCGACACATTGTGGTTTAACAGGACAACGGTTTGGGCCGTAGCCTTTGTCAAGTCTTAAAACGTATCAAAACTTTATCAGGAAATATCAAACATACATCTGAATGATAACAGCTCAGTGCGTTGGTTCTAACCCTAACCCATCTGGTAACCCAGAGTTTATGGTGTTGGGCTCAGAGATGTGGTTCTGTCCAGCTGGCAGGGGTGAGTATGGTGATAACAGGCAGGTGATGTCAGTGGTGACTTGCTGCAATGACAACACACCACCACCAGATGGCAGTGTATACTTGCACATAAGTGTCCTGTCCACACTGCATAGACAACAAAAGCATGCAGGCTTATCATAAACTGTACTCTATCTATCAAGTGAGAACATAGCCAGGGGGGAACACAGGCACTACTGCCTGAAACCATTCGTTGGAAATATGTCAAATATTCCAAATACCGAAAAAGTGGAATTCTTGAAAACCAAAGGAATGTGTGAGGAGAGTGGACACACATGAGTGGAAGTTGCCAGAAGCCCATTAAACATGCAATGTGTGTAATAAAACATTAAACATGCAATGTGTGTAATAAAACATTAAACATGCAATGTGTAACATGCAATGTTCTAACGTTATATATATCTAACATGACATGTTCTAAGGCTGATCTGTCTAACGTTATATATATCTAACATGACATGTTCTAAGGCTGATCTGTCTAACGTTATATATATCTAACATGACATGTTCTAAGGCTGATCTGTCTAACGTTATATACTGTATATCTAACATGACATGTTCTAAGGCTGATCTGTCTAACGTTATATATATCTAACATGACATGTTCTAACGTTATATATATCTAACATGACATGTTCTAACGTTATATATATATATATATATATATATATATATATATATATATATATATATATATATATATATATATCTAACATGGCATGTTCTAAGGCTGATCTGTGCATGATAGTGCTGCATTTTGACATATTTCATGTCGCATCTCCCCCCGTTAATGATATATGAGCTATAGTCAGTCCCAATGGTCCAGAAGTCAAGTTGAACAGATGTATATATATATATATATATATATATATATATATATAAGTCAAGTTGAACAGATGTATATATATAGAAGTCAAGTTGAACAGATGTATATATATATAAGTCAAGTTGAACAGATGTATATATATATATATATATATATATATATATATATATATATATATATATATATATATATATATATATATAGAAGTCAAGTTGAACAGATGTATATAGAAGTCAAGTTGAACAGATGTATATATAGAAGTCAAGTTGAACAGATGTATATATTATATATATATAAGTCAAGTTGAACAGATGTATATATATAGAAGTCAAGTTGAACAGATGTATATATATAATATATATTATATATATAGATAGACATATAGATAGATCTTTTTTGGGCGCCATCGCCGGCTTCACAAATCCCCTGCTGTCAGGCTACATAGTTAAGAGGTGGGTTTTGATTGGTCCGTCCGTGTTCATTCAGGGTTTTGATTGGATATTGAATCTACTGGAGACAGAACCTTATAACTCCAACTCGGTTTATGTTTTGTGAGATGGAACCTTTGTATTTTATTAATTACTAACTAAAAAAAATAAACATTTTTAAAATAACACCACACAGGCATTAATAAACACCTAATGGATCAGATTATGTAAAAAAACAACAACTATTTTTTACCAAAAATGGAGATAGAACCTTATAATTCTAACGTAGTGACATCACAGGAAGTCACATGTCAATACATCACAGGAAGTCAGTGGTGTCCTTTCATGGTGTTTAATGAGAAGTTGTCAGAGGAACATTAGAAGCTCTTGGAAACTCTTAACCAGGGGAGGCTGGTTCATTAGGGGCAATTGGACAATGCCCCACCAAAGGGAGAAGAGAGAGATTTTTTTTCTATGACTTCTAGACAGTGTTGCTTCTGAATATCATAGTCCAATCAGCTAGTGTTCTGTGGAGTATATCATAGTCCAATCAGCTAGTGTTCTGTGGAGTATGTTCCAATCAGCTTCAAGTCCCGCCCCTTTCAGGGCAACTTTCAGTCTACTCGAAATTGCACTAGGCTGTTCTCGTAGACTTGCATGTAAAATCTATTTTGGTAACTTCAGGCCATTCGGTCATTTGTCTATGGGGTTTTGGGACATGCACAAAGAATCGTACGTGCTTACGTCATGTCATACGGCCGGCGTCACGTTCGTTCACCTGCTTCACCATGGCTAGTAATGTTCTGAACAACTCGGTTGAATCTTTAAAAGAAACACAGTTCAGCCGTCGTAGCAACCAGGAGAAATTAACAGTAAAGGAATTAGGACCACCCAGACCAAATTTAATTATAAAGCAAGTTTATAAGGCAGGGAAAATTGGAAAATCGTATAACCGAGGATTTACGAGGGGTTGGTATGAGAAGAAAACATGGCTAGCGGGATGTGAAGTAACAAATGCGTTGTTCTGCTTTCCACTACCGGACTTTGTAAACAAATTGAACAAATGGATTAGAAGGAGGCATCTTTTGTTCCCAACTTGATATTGCAACTGGACCTATTACCGAAGTCAAACTTGTGTAAGTAAGTGAATCATCTGTCCTTCAGTCATGATAGGAAAACCAAATCGATGCTGGGAGAAGGAATGGCAGACTGTATTCTGATTGTATCTTCTATGCTCTTTGTATGTTTCTATGCTCTTTGTATGTTTCTATGCTCTTTGTATGTGTCTTGGTGTAGGAGAAACGTAGGACCACGTTGGAAACAAGTGTTTCGGTACACGTTGACGTGTAGAAACTGTAGAGAGAAAATTGTAGAAATTGTAGAGAAAACTGGGGGGGTAGAGGTGATGAAGAGGTCTGTACAGGGGGGGGTAGAGGTGATGAAGAGGTCTGTACAGGGGGTAGAGGGGATGACGGGGTCTGTAGAGGTGGGTAGAGGGGATGAAGAGGTCTGTACAGGGGGGTAGAGGGGATGGAGAGGTCTGTACAGGGGGGTAGAGGTGATGAAGAGGTCTGTACAGGGGGGGTAGAGGTGATGAAGAGGTCTGTACAGGGGGGTAGAGGGGATGAAGAGGTCTGTACAGGGGGGTAGAGGGGATGGAGAGGTCTGTAGAGGAGGGTAGAGGGGATGGAGAGGTCTGTAGAGGAGGGTAGAGGGGATGGAGAGGTCTGTACAGGGGGGGTAGAGGGGATGAAGAGGTCTGTACAGGGGGGTAGAGGGGATGAAGAGGTCTGTAGAGGAGGGTAGAGGGGATGAAGAGGTCTGTAGAGGAGGGTAGAGGGGATGAAGAGGTCTGTACAGGGGGTAGAGGGGATGGAGAGGTCTGTACAGGGGGTAGAGGGGATGGAGAGGTCTGTACAGGGGGGTAGAGGGGATGGAGAGGTCTGTACAGGGGGTAGAGGGGATGGAGAGGTCTGTACAGGGGGTAGAGGGGATGAAGAGGTCTGTACAGGGGGGTAGAGGGGATGGAGAGGTCTGTAGAGGTGGGTAGAGGGGATGGAGAGGTCTGTAGAGGTGGGTAGAGGGGATGAAGAGGTCTGTAGAGGTGGGTAGAGGGGATGAAGAGGTCTGTACAGGGGGGTAGAGGGGATGAAGAGGTCTGTACAGGGGGGTAGAGGGGATGAAGAGGTCTGTACAGGGGGGTAGAGGGGATGGCGAGGTCTGTACAGGGGGGTAGAGCTATTCTCATGCTAAAATTGACTGTAAATCCAGATTTTAAAGTTGATATTCTTCCCCGTGGAGCATGCCCCCATAACCTGTGCCCCACCCAAACATTTTAGCACCAGCCGCCACTGCTCTTAACACTTTTCATCTGAATTCATCAGGACAGCTGATCTGTTCACACAGGGAAGAGCAGGAAGCCACTGAAGGTGTTGAGATTATTATAACTATCATCATAGAGGCTCCAGCCTGTCCACAGACGCATGTCGACCAAGTCTCCCTCCTCCAGCTGGAGAGTCAGACCACTGGATGCAGACTGCCACCCTGTATGAGTGTTCTGATGTACTAACGTCATCCTCTGGTCATTCTTATACAACATCACATTAACCCATGTTGAGGCGTCGTTTTCATAGGCGGTGAATCTGAAGTAGTAGACTCCTCTCACTGGGGCTGTGAACTTTCCTGTATCAGAGGAAAGCACAGAGAGATCAACACTGTCTGTGTCTCCTAGACACCAGAGCAACATGACTGTTAGTAATGGTGAACACAGTCCCTGTAGCTGACCCCCCCACTGGTCTTATAGAGACAGGGCTTTAATAAAATAAAATCACATTCTTTACATCGTAATTTAAAGAGTCATCTTCAGCAAAGAGACAGTTCCGCCTACCAATGGTATCACATTGCTCAAGCCAACCAACGACTTCTAGCCAATCGGAGGCAGAGCAGTGGGGCGGGCCTTAAGAAGTTTGAATGAGTGTAATGTGAGCTTGTAGAGACGTTCGCTTTTAGCAGCCCGCTATCTCGCTAACTTTAGTAAGAGTCTATTAAAATGGAAGCCAAGTTTCCTAAACCTTGCTCATACAACAACCTTGCCGGGAGCGACGGCTACAGGTAGCCTACCACTTCATCTTCAATGACCGACCGTGTTTGCGAGCAAAAGATCCGAGTGTGCGCGTTTATAGCTGAACATGATGTCTTTCACAATGGCTCAGCCACTGGTCGATTTGTGCAAGAAGCTATCAGAAGACAAAAATGCACTGACAAAGCTGTCCGTTTCCAATCAGCACGCCAGCTATTTAAACACACATGGCCTTTGTCCCGGAATTGAAAAAACGGCTGTGTGAAAAGCTTAAAAAAGCAACGTTTTCAATGAATATCGACGAAGCTACTAATCTTAACATGGACAAAATCCTCAATATCCTTGTTCGATTTTTTGATGATGATCTGGCCAAAGTAACAACACAACACCTAGCCAGCAGGAAAGTAAACATCGCCAATGTTGTGCCTCCTAATCCGACACGCCCCCGTGAGCCTCGTTCTGGCGCCCCCTCCCGGCCGGATTGAGTGGGCCGGATCTCTGGCTCTGTTTGCAGCAGGTGTGGGCTATTACGTTTCAGCCCAGCTGTCCCAATCACCACCTGGACAGCCGCCTACTTAACCCTGCTACAGACGGAGATCCAACGCTTGGACATAACTTTCTGTATGGACCCCCTCTGACTACTCTCATCTGGATTTCCCTCCCTGGCTCGACCCCTGGACTCCCCTCTGGACTACTCTCTCATGGATCACTCTCCCTGGCCCGAAAAGGATCTCGGACTTTGCTCACTAGGGTAGTATCGCAGCACATAATACAACACCCTTGACCTCATACACGCACACACACATAGTATAATTACACACCCCATAACTATCGCCTGCATCACACATTATGTTTATTTTTTCCACTAGTTAGTGTAGGGCCTATTTCTTTGTTTATATAATCCATAATAAATCATTATATGTTCTCCTGGCCTCTGTCTCTGTTTCTCTGGGGTTCCACCACATTTGGCTTTTCCAGTTTCAAGGTGTGCATAACAGTATGTCCAAGCCATTATGAGCCAAGGTGGAACTCCAGAGAACAAGGGTGGTTCCCCGGGTATCGGGGTTCTCCCATTAGTCGTAGATTTACGCAGAGAGGTAAATAGCCATGCTACGCAACTTACCAGTCTGCAGGCCGAGCTCCAGAAGGCCTTCCCCACGGTCCAAGGCCAGATAGCCGTACTGGAGAATACCACCCGTGCCACCGTCGGGGCTGTAAATAGTCTCGAGACGAAGATGGACGCCCTGTCCGGGTCTCTCGCCTCCATCCAGCGTTCTCTGGACCTTATCGCCGCTGGCAGCAGACCACCCCCTGACACGAGTTCCATATCTGGGCAGATGACTAATCCCCCGGTCGATCCTGTGAACCCCGTTTCGCTCTATCCTCCTGTCGCTCACTGGGAACCCAGGTTAGTCAGCCCCGCTCCATTCCATGGTGACTTTGATTGTTGTCGGGGTTTTCTGACCCAGTGCGAATTAGTATTTACGCACCAGCCTTCCAAGTACTCCTCCGACGGGGCCAAGGTAGCGTTTATCATGTCTCTACTCGCTGACAAAGCGCTCAAATGGGCCATAGCCGCTGTCGGGAGCAGTTCAAGATACTCCACGGATTACCCCCTGTTTAAAGCGGAGTTCCGGTTCGTGTTCGACCACCCCCAGGACGGGCAGGATGTAACCGGCCGCTTGTTAGCCATCTCCCAGGGTTCCCGCTCTGTAGCCGAGTACATGGTCGAGTTCCGTACTCTAGCCACGGAGACAGGCTGGAATGACGGAGCCCTCCTCAGCCTTTTCCACAAGGGGTTACATGATTCCATCAAGGACCTGTTGGTGCGCGACGATCCCGGCACCCTTAATGAGCTGATTACCCTGGCCCTTAGGATGGATGCACGCCTCCAGGTACGACGCACCGACCGCGTCCAGCGAGCTGTCACGCGCCCCACTACCGATCGCGCCGGAACGACCCCTTCTCTGCCCATGCTGCCTCCTCTCGTGGCTACTTCCGGGGCTGGGGAGCCCATGGAGATCGGCCGCTCTCGGCTCTCGCGAGAGGAGCGAGAACGGAGGCTTCTCAACAAGCAGTGCCTGTACTGCGGCAAGGAGGGGCACATCATCCGGGCGTGTCCTGTCCGGCCAAAAGACCCAGCTCACCAGTAGGGGGCATACTGGTGAGCAACACCTCTCTCTCTCAGCCCCAGGTCACCCCCAGTCGCCTATTCCCTGCCACTCTCACCTGGGGGAAGGACACCCTGTCTGTCAGCGCCCTCATCGACTCCGGGGCTGATGGTTGTCTAATCGATGAAAACTTAGTCCACCAGGCGGGCATCCCCCTAGTCCTTCTAGACCGCCCCATCATGCCTAGGGCCATTGATGGCCGTTCCCTAGGAACTATCACCCACACCACTGGGCTTATATCTCTTACGATCTCTGGGAATCATACCGAGGAGATCCGGTTCTTTGTCCTTCAGATCCCCACGTCTCCCCTGGTGCTGGGTAGACCCTGGCTCGAGAGACATGAACCTCACATCTCCTGGGCTTCGGGCCAGATCCTAGGCTGGAGAGGTACGTGTTACGCCTCCTGCCTTCGCTCCGCCCTGTCTCCCTCTAGCGACCCCAAGTCTAAGATCACTCCGCCTGACCTCACCGGGGTTCCTCACATCTACCACGACCTAGCCCAGGTGTTCAGCAAGGACGAGGCACTCTCCCTTCCACCCCATCGCCCGTATGACTGTCCTATAGACCTCCTGCCTGGTGCCACCCTTCCTAAAGGTAGACTTTACAGCCTCTCACTCCCTGAAAAGGAGGCGATGCGTAACTACATTACGGAGTCCATCAACTCTGGTATCATCCAGCCCTCCTCCTCTCCCCTCGCGGCTGGATTCTTCTTCGTATCCAAGAAGGACGGTGGGCTCAGACCTTGCATTGATTTTCGGGCTCTGAATGATATTTCTGTAAAGAACCGTTATCCCCTTCCCCTCATTAGCTCCACCTTCGAACCCCTCACCCATGCCAAGGTATTCACCAAGCTGGACCTACGTAACGCCTACCATCTAGTCCGCATCAGGGAGGGGGACGAGTGGAAGACCGGGTTTAACACCCACCTCGGCCATTTTGAATACCGCGTCATGCCTTTTGGTCTATCTAATGCCCCTGCTATTTTCCAGGCCCTGGTCAACGATGTCCTTCGGGACATGTTAAACATTTTTGTTGTTGTGTACCTTGACGACATTCTTATTTTTTCTCGGTCCGTGGAGGAGCACCACCAGCACGTCCGGCTAGTCCTGCAGAGGCTCCTGGAGAACCGCTTATTCGTGAAGGGGGAGAAGTGCGTTTTCCACACCAGCTCGGTCACCTACCTGGGTAATGTGGTGGAGGACGGACAGATGCGGGCGGACCCTGCCAAGGTCAAGGCCGTTGTGGAGTGGCCTCAGCCCACGGACCGGACCCAACTTAGACGCTTCCTGGGGTTCGCGGGATTTGTGAGGCGGTTCATTAAAGGGTTCAGCCAGGTCGCAGCGCCGCTCACTGCGCTTACCTCCACCTCACGGCCCTTCTGCTGGACCGCCGCTGCTGAGACCGCTTTCGGCACACTAAAACACCTGTTCTCCTCCGCGCCAGTGCTGATCCACCCCGACCCCGAGAGACAGTTCATCGTAGAGGTAGATGCTTCGGACACGGGGATCGGGGGGGTCCTCTCTCAACGGTCGGGGGAGGACCAGAAGATACACCCTTGCGCCTACTTCTCTCGGCGCTACGAACCCGCGGCCCAAAATTACGACGTGGGCAACAAGGAGCTGCTGGCGGTTCACGAGGCCCTGAGGGAGTGGAGACACTGGCTGGAGGGAGCCAAACTACCGTTCCTGGTGTGGTCTGACCATAGGAACCTCACTTACCTTGGGTCCGCCAAGAGGCTCAACTCTCGACAAGCCCGCTGGGCTCTTTTTTTTAGTCGTTTCGACTTCACCCTTACCTACCGTCCCGGCTCCAAGAACGTCAAAGCTGATGCTCTCTCCCGCCAGTTCCCCAAGGCGGATTCGGGTGTCGCTGAGGGGCGAGATACCATCCTGTCCCCGTCCCGGGTGGTGGGGTTCGTAACCTGGCCCGTCGAGGCTTTGGTGAGACAGGCTCAGCGGGCCGAACCAGACCCTAGGACCGGACCCCCTAACCGTTTGTTTGTGCCTACAGCTGTCCGAGCCAGGGTGTTGGAGTGGGGCCACTCCAGCTGCTTCGCTTGCCACCCCGGCGAGCGGCGGACGGCGGCATTCATCGGGAGGAGGTTCTGGTGGCCCAATCTCAGGGGGGACACCAGGGAGTTTGTGGCCGCCTGTACGGTGTGCGCCCGTAGTAAGGCCTCCCATCGGCCTCCTGCGGGTCTCCTGCAGCCTCTCCCGGTGCCCAGCCGACCGTGGTCGCACATCGCCGTGGACTTTGTTACTGGGCTCCCTGTCTCCCAGGGGTGCGACACCATTCTCACCATCGTGGACCGGTTCTCCAAGGCGGTCCACTTCGTTCCCCTCCCGAAACTGCCCACAGCGGCCGAGACGGCGGACCTCCTAACTCTCCACGTCGTACGCCTCCACGGGATCCCCTCGGATGTGGTTTCTGACCGGGGCCCCCAGTTCGTCTCCAAGGTCTGGCGGGCCTTCTGCAGAGGCATTGGGGCCACCACCAGTCTCACCTCCGGGTACCACCCTCAGTCCAATGGGCAGGCCGAGCGGGCCAACCAGGCTCTGGAAGCCGCTCTCCGATGTGTCTCCGCCCACAATCCCTCCTCCTGGGCGAAATACCTGCCGTGGGTGGAGTACTCCCTCAACACTATGGAGAGCGCCGCCACTGGTATGTCCCCATTCGAATGTTCCCTGGGTTACCAACCCCCTCTGTTTCCCCAACAGGAGCTGGAGGTGGCGGTCCCAACCACCAGGGCCCATCTCCGCCGGTGTCGCAACGTGTGGAGGACCGCCAGGGCGGCGTTGCTCCGCGCCACCGAGCGCGCCCGGCGGAGCGCGAACCGGCGGAGAGTGCCGGCCCCTGACTACCAGCCAGGTCAGAGGGTTTGGCTGTTGGCCCGGGACCTGCCCCTCCAGACCTCCCAAACCTCCACCCGGAAACTCAACCCCCGGTACGTTGGTCCCTATCCCGTGGACCGTATCGTCAACCCCACGGCGGTACGTTTGACCCTTCCTCCCTCCCTCAAAATTCACCCGGTGTTCCATGTCTCCCAGCTTAAACCTGTGGCCGCCAGCCCTTTGTCTTCCCCCAGCCCGGCTCCGCCGCCGCCCCGTGTCCTGGATGATGGGGACCCGGTATGGACGGTAAACAAACTACTGGAGGTCCGCCGCCGGGGTCGCGGGTTTCAATACCTAGTGGACTGGGTTGGCTACGGGCCCGAGGACCGGACTTGGGTGCCTGCGTCCTATCTCGCCGACCCGTCCTTATTGGAGGATTTCTACCGAGCCAACCCCGGGGCCCTGGGTCCGTCGTCCGGTGCCTCCCCTGAGGAAGGGGGTACTGTTGTGCCTCCTAATCCGACACGCCCCCGTGAGCCTCGTTCTGGCGCCCCCTCCCGGCCGGATTGAGTGGGCCGGATCTCTGGCTCTGTTTGCAGCAGGTGTGGGCTATTACGTTTCAGCCCAGCTGTCCCAATCACCACCTGGACAGCCGCCTACTTAACCCTGCTACAGACGGAGATCCAACGCTTGGACATAACTTTCTGTATGGACCCCCTCTGACTACTCTCATCTGGATTTCCCTCCCTGGCTCGACCCCTGGACTCCCCTCTGGACTACTCTCTCATGGATCACTCTCCCTGGCCCGAAAAGGATCTCGGACTTTGCTCACTAGGGTAGTATCGCAGCACATAATACAACACCCTTGACCTCATACACGCACACACACATAGTATAATTACACACCCCATAACTATCGCCTGCATCACACATTATGTTTATTTTTTCCACTAGTTAGTGTAGGGCCTATTTCTTTGTTTATATAATCCATAATAAATCATTATATGTTCTCCTGGCCTCTGTCTCTGTTTCTCTGGGGTTCCACCACATTTGGCTTTTCCAGTTTCAAGGTGTGCATAACAGCCAACTCGTCAGCCCTCATGCATGACTGGTCACTAGTCATCAGTATTCTACTTGATGTTGATCTATTGATCTATTGATCTATTGTTATAGTGATAGTGGCTTAATAAGTGATGCAATCAGTTTGGCCGCCCTTAAGTGATTTAATCAGTTTGTTCTTTTAAAGACATCTACATATATTATTGTATTTTGTATTGAGTATAAAACAGTATTAATAGATTTTAACATTGAGACATATTTTGTATAGACTATAAAATAGTATTAATGCATTTAAACATTGAGACAAGAAGCTGTCTTCTGTACCCGCTCTCCCAATATCTCACACATATAACGTATAGGGTGTTCACACATATAATGTATAGGGTGTTCACACATATAACGTATAGGGTGTTCACACATATAACGTATAGGGTGTTCACACATAGTGTTTAGCTCATCACATAGATAATTGTATGAGAAAAACAATGGTTCTAACCCCATGGTTCTATCATGTATGGTTCTATCATCTATGGTTCTAACCCCATGGTTCTATCATGTATGGTTCTACCCCCATGGTTCTATCATGTATGGTTCTAACCCCATGGTTCTATCATGTATGGTTCTATCATCTATGGTTCTATCATGTGTGGTTCTAACCCCATGGTTCTATCATGTGTGGTTCTAACCCCATGGTTCTATCATGTATGGTTCTACCCCCATGGTTCTATCATGTATGGTTCTAACCCCATGGTTCTATCATGTATGGTTCTATCATGTATGGTTCTAACCCCATGGTTCTATCATGTATGGTTCAACAGTTATCAAGGTTTACCTCTTTACATACACATGCCAGTTACTGGAATTCATCTCAACAGACCTAACAAGTGGTCACTGCTATGCAGAAATGGAACGCAAAATTAGAAAATTCAACTTTATCTTTTATCTATTCATTTTTATTACACAAACCTATGTATCATTCTTTTCCGAATTTTAAGACCAATTTTAATAGCAAATAGGAAAATTGATCACGCAATTCATAGTGAGCCTGCTGACGTTACAAGTTAGCCAGACCATTCACACAAACAGCGTCTAGCGGGCGAGAGTAGACGAGGGCTCCGCTAGGAGTTACAACCGGTGCTTGAGGAGGAGACATTTTATAATCAAAATCCGCAGAATACAAGCCAAACATGTATCTATATGTATTTTTAGATAGAAAACAAGTTGAATTTAATAGAAAACCTAGCCCACAGACGATCAGATTTCAATAAAGATGTGTATCCTTCAAGTGTCTCCTTAAAATCGCCACAGGAAAAAACCCTCTGATGTGAGGAGAAGTGGGGGTAGACTGATATGAAGTCAAGATGCCTTACATACAGGTGACATGTCCATTAAATGGATTACTATTGGTACAATGGCATGAAAGAGAGCTTGTAAATAGTGTAAAACCACCGGAGATCAGGATTAGAACCCTGGCAAAACCCCGTTTACACACGTCCTCTGACCAGGGGCTGGACACCCGATAATGTGGGACTTTATTGTCTCCATCTGCCATAATTGTTGTCGTAATGTTGTCGTACTGTTTCCAACAGGGTAACCTTTGTATATCATTTTAGGATTCACTAGTTTTTAATTATATAATTCATTCATTCATTCATTCATTCCCTCATCCATAGGTGTGTATTGGTGTGTGTCAGCAGTACCTGTGGTTGGGCTGTAGGCCTGGCCGATGTTGGTGATGATGTTTTTGTAGACCACAGTGGTATGACCATAGACAGGTCCCATCGAAGCACCTAACCCAGCAGAGAACGCCACCTTCGGTCTCTCTGTGAACACAAGGCAATAACACATGCATATCTCCTTTAAAGCAGCGTACCATCTTACAGGGCCAAACTGTTCATTGTGATGATATTGTTTAAAAAGATATACTACTTTACATTAACCACATTGCCAAGGGAAACATCACATGATTTTAATAAAGTCAGTGTTTGTCTCACCTGCATTCACTCTCTTCAGCTCCTCCACCTGACCCTCGCTGGCCGTCACTCTGGCTGTCAACGCTGCAAAAGAAGAAAATCACTGTTCATGAATTCCACACAGAAATGTGTATGTGAGGGAGACACAAACTGTCTTTAAAACAATACAATTAATGTACCACGTTGTAAAATCCTTTAAAACCATACATGTAGGTTATCATCTGGTTAATATCGCAAATATCTGTATATTACCTGACCCTCGCTGACCTCCACTCTGGTCCCCAGGACTGACAGTTATAGGATATAAGTACAACATTAGTCATATCTACTAATATCTGTATATTACCTGTATTCTCTGTCTTCAGGTCCTCCACCTGACCCTCGCTGGCCTCCACTCTGGTCCCCATGGCTGACAGCTGTGCTGCTTGGGCTGGAGTTATAGGAACAAATCGATACTCAAGGCTTTTCTGAACTGTCTGGCTGACTGACAGTTGTATTAGAAGAAACAGTAACAGAATCAGACTCAATCTTCAACACACAGAGAATAGAAGACATCTGGCACGGATAAACATTTTAAAGATCTCACATATGTGACATTTCCATTACCTGCGTTCTCCACCTCCATCCCCTCCACCTTGTTGTTGGTGAGCCACAGCTTAAACCTCTGGTCATCTAGCAGATCCTCACTGTCTTTCAGTCTGACCTCACTGTCCCTCAGTCTGACCTCACTGTCCCTCAGTCTGACCTCAACGTTCTTCAACTCCACTCTCTGCTCCACCACCATATCCCTCAGCGACTGCAGCGCAGCCCAGAGGTCAGGGGTGGTGGTGGTGGGGGTCTGGTCGGTCGTCTGTTTGTGGGTCGTCTCTGTAGCTTCA
>NC_137674.1:113191654-113354154 GCF_963989245.1 Nansenia antarctica | reverse complement strand
AGACAGATAGACAGGTAGACATTTAGACAGATAGACAGGTAGACATGTAGACAGTTAGACAGATAGACAGGTAGACAGATAGACAGATAGACAGTTAGACAGATAGACAGATAGACATTTAGACAGTTAGACAGATAGACAGTTAGACAGTTAGACAGATAGACAGATAGACAGATAGACAGTTAGACAGATAGACAGATAGACAGATAGACAGATAGGCAGGTAGACATTTAGACAGGTAGACAGGTAGACATTTAGACAGATAGACAGGTAGACATTTAGACAGTTAGACAGTTAGACAGATAGACAGGTAGACAGGTAGACATTTAGACATTTAGACAGATAGGCAGATAGACATTTAGACAGATAGACAGTTAGACAATCCCGCAAGGTCCCTAAGGTCAGCTGAGACAAATCAGCTAATAATTCCAAGAGTAAAAACAAAACACGGTGCAGCAGCTTTCAGTCACGCTGCTGCATGCTCCTGGAACAAACTCCCTGAAGAAATCAAACAGGCCCAAACCCTTAAAATATTTAAATCTAAGCTAAACACCTTCATGTTTTGCACCAGTTATGATTAAACACAAACACTTCTATCAATGTCTTTTTTCCATTAACTATTGTCTTTTTAAGTGTTTTATCTATTTACTTCTTATATTTGCTTTTATTCATTGTAATTTTTATTTTCTTATGCTCCTCTTGCTGTATTTTTAAATAATGCATGTAAAGCACTTTGAATTGCCCCTGTTGTATGAAATGTGCTATACAAATAAACTTGCCTTGCCTCTCAGGGATTATGTCCCTGTAAAGAATGTCTAAAAAAGTCAGCAGATGTTGTGTTTTATATGGACCAAGACAGGGTATATGGGTGAGGACGCCGTTTTCTGAGATGGCTGCACACATTGTAATAATTCCCTCCTCGTTGGCCTGGGACATCAATGGCTCTCTGTCCAATGCGATGTTTTACCTGTACATACTGGTGACGGATCTCCTTCACTCTGTCGCTGTTCCGTTCAAATGGCACATTGTACAATTGTTTCATGCGCATTTAATTTCTCCTGAGCACTCTGTCAATTGTAGCGATTGAAACGGATTCAATATTCCCAAAGATAGTGTCATCCTCTATAACAGCGCTTTGTATCTCTCTCAACCTTATGGCATTGTTTGCAATCACCATTGCACAAATGGCTTCCTCTTGTTGTGGAGTAAAAAGGGGCCCTTTTCCACCTCTGCAAGGTTGTCTTGCCTTGTCTTGTCTATGTGGTGCAGAGTAAAATGACAGTAATGTACAGTAAACATGAGATATACTGCTTTAACCCATATTACTGTAGTGTACAATAACAGTGCTTCCCACTTGTAAAATGCTGCAGTACAGTACCATACTGTAAATATGGCAAATCTTTACTGTAACACTACTTTACACTACAATACAGTAAATCTGTGCTGCAGTAAAGCTGTAAGTCTCAATGTAAAATGTAAAAGGTGAAAATGTAAAAAGTTCTTGTCCCACTGTAAGCTTCATGTGTGACACAATGACAGTAGTGCAGTGCAGATTTTTTAGTGCTGAATTACTGTCCAATATACACACCTGTTCTCCCGACAAAATGTTTGAATAATTGAATTTACAGTGGTTCTCCCAACATTTGGCTGCACCCTTCGGCCAGCCTCAGCCATTGTGAGGCCGTGATTGACAACATGGTCCACAATTGTAGCCCTAATTTCATCAGGAATCTGCCTATGTACTTGGCCTCTTCTTCCTCTTCCCCTGTTTTGTCCCCTCCCTGCATCCTCGCCCCTCTTCCACGATGCTGACCTTCTATTTCTGTGTCACAGTATTGTCAAAATGGTACACACTATGTCCTGCTCGGTTCATATATGCTTGCCAATTGAGGGTTCATGGGATTCAGCTCTGAGTGACTGTGGAGAAGTGGCTTATCATTGGTTACAATTACATGTAATGCTTCACACACTCCTCACATCAGTGAAAGCTGAGGTTCACCTGAGAGAAATTGTTTTTTTAAGGATTTTTTTTGAAAGAAATGTGTAAAATTAGCTTGACAGATTTTGACAACTTGTTCAACATTTTTGTATGTAATGACTCAAAGCAATGAAATGAGGACTATTAGTTTTATAGGGAATGACTATTCAGCATCCAAAAGTATAGTTCATTTAACACACACATACACACACACACACACACACGCACACACACATACACATACACATACACATACACATACACATACACATACACACACACATACACACACACACACATACACATACACACACACACACACACACACACGCACGCACGCACACACACACACGCACACACATACACACACACACACACACACGCACACACATACACACACACACACACACACACACACACACACAAGCACACACTGACACGCATGCAGTCTTGTGAGCCACTGCATGAGAATTTAACATGTGTTTCTGACAGAATAACAGAAAAACACCAAGAACATCCTTATCAAAGCGGGAGCAGTGCCAGTCGTGATCTAACCGCAGGTATCTAGAGGACTAGCAGGTGACCTCAGGTGAACTGAAACACACAACATCTTGGATCAAAAGGAATAGTCCTTACTTTCCAAAAAGCAGTGTTTGGTAGACAGGTAGACAGGTAGGCAGGTGGACAGATAGACAGGTAGACAGGTGGACAGATAGACAGGTAGACAGGTGGACAGATAGACAGGTAGACAGGTGGACAGTTAGACAAGTAGGCAGGTGGACAGATAGACATTTAGACAGATAGACAGATAGACAGGTGGACAGGTAGACATTTAGACAGATAGACAGATAGACAGTTAGACAGATAGACAGGTAGGCAGGTGGACAGGTAGACATTTAGACAGGTTGACAGGAAGACGTGTTCAACTAACATTCAACAAGGTCCAGTTAGAGAAAATGTCCTCAAGCAAAGGTCCGGAACATCATCATGTCTAGCTTGCCTTATGATTCAGTGCCATATATATATACATACAATTCAATTCAACTCAACTCAACTTTATTCGCCATGTGCAGTGCACTAGGAACATGATTTGGTATTCAACCATATTATACATACCACACACACACACACACACACACACACACACACACACTGACAGAATAACAGAAAAACACCAAGAACATCCTTATCAAAGCGGGAGCAGTGCCAGTCGTGATCTAACCGCAGGTATCTAGAGGACTAGCAGATGACCTCAGGTGAACTGAAACACACAACATCTTGGATCAAAAGGAATAGTCCTTACTTTCCAAAAAGCAGTGTTTGGTAGACAGGTGGACAGATAGACAGGTGGACAGATAGACAGGTGGACAGATAGACAGATAGACAGGAAGACAGTTAGGCAGGTAGGCAGGTGGACAGATAGACATTTAGACAGATAGACAGATAGACAGTTAGACATTTAGACAGATAGACAGTTAGACAGTTAGACAGATAGACAGTTAGACAGTTAGACAGATAGACATTTAGACAGATAGACATTTAGACAGATAGACAGGTAGACATTTAGACAGATAGACAGATAGACAGGTAGACATTTAGACAGATAGACAGTTAGACAGATAGACAGATAGACAGATAGACAGATAGACAGATAGACAGTTAGACAGTTAGACAGGTAGACAGATAGACAGATAGACAGATAGACAGATAGACAGGTAGACATTTAGACAGCAAACAAACAAAGAATAGTAGAACACACACACACACACGTCAGGGGTTTGATCAGTTTAATTGAATTTATGACTTTTTTCAACAATGATTGGGTTTGTAAAACATCAGCTGACAATAACAAAACCACTAAAGTGCATAACAGAAACAGAAAGTACAGACAGACAGGCAGACACACAGACACACAGACAGACAGACATAACAGAAACAGGAAGTACAGACAGTTGTGTCAGAGGGACAACGATGTGACAGGGTCTGGTGAAAAGGGCCTCATGTCTGCCATCCTTAGCAGCATTTAAACAAGTTTATGTTGTTCAGCGATTATGACTTAAACATGACCCTAGCCCTACCTGAGGACGTTTAACCAGACCCCGTCACATGTTTACATCTGAAGGCTGAGAGACGAGGAGTTAGCTGGGCACCACATTTGATTTGACCTTAAACTTGACCAAAATCAGACATATTTTGTTATTTTCTATGCTTTGGCAATACCCTTTACCTAGCGATTATTAATTATATATATATAATTGTTGTATTCCAATGGGGTATATCTATTTTGAAACCAAATATAGTATGCAACAATATTCTGCAGACTATCAGCTGCCTGAATTCAGTGCTCTGATTACATGAGATGAACATTACTGGTACATTAATGACATGCATCATCCCCATGGCTGCGTTAGTTCATATTTGACACATTGCACGGCACACCCAAGGTAAAATAAAATAGTATTCAAGGCAGCTTCTTTTTTTGTTCAAACATAATTATATTATTATTATAATTTCAACAAAAACAACAGGAACACAGTGATGTCCTAGTATTCAAGTGCAACACTGCTCATCTCTCTTCTGTTAAACCTTTTTAAATAGAACACATGACAAATATACTGCACATAGTAGAGGGAGCCACATTATGAAATAACATTATTGGCATTTAAATAGATAATCCTGACCGTTCAATTACAGTTTTGTACGGTCGCTAAGTCACAGTGTTCAATACTGAAGCCACAGTTTCACAACTCTCCATACAGTCTGCATTCGTAACACGCATGTTGGCCAATGACTTCATTCATGTCTCAAAAGAAGCTCGTTCAACCACACTGGCAACAATGTTCACTCCGAAGCATACACTGTCATTCATAACATTCTGACTTACAAAACACTAACAACAGGGAGCATTACATAGTTTGAATGATTTTCACAAGAATGAATATTTCGTTATAAAAATGGTTTGATTTATAGTAATCATAGACAGAATAGTTGACTGTAAAACTGTAAAGTATTAGGCAACAAGAATGAATTAGAAACGCCACAATTTGCTTCTATCCTTTAGTGTTTTTATTTTTTCAGTATCTTTGCAGAACAGGTACATTTACTTCAAAGTACACTACATTTACTTGAAAAGTGAAACATAAAGTGGAAGATGCAAAGTTCAAACAAAAAAGAAAAACAGAAATTCCAGGGCTACAATACAAAACATGGGTTTCTGCTCTGCTGACTGTATGAAGAGTTGTGAATCTGTGGTTTCAGTATTGAACACTGTGACTTAGCGACCGTAAAAAACAGTATGATTTTTTTTACCTCACACAGGGCCGGCCAGGGACAGCCATAGGGCCGGGGGCCGTACAATGCCCAGGTCTGCTCTAGTCCCTCAACAGACTGGATAGGTAAAAGCCAGATGATGGACATGTCCCCAGGCCTATCAGAAGGCAGGGTGTTTATTGAGGATGAGAGTCAGCAGATAGTCTCCGTGTGAACATCTGAACCCCGTCAGTGTAAATCCCCACAGAGAGAAGGCTGCGTTCCCGTCCTGTACACCTCCCCTGCGTGTCTGACTCCACACCCGTATCTGAGGCGGGGGTCCCAGGCCTGGGGGGACACGTACCAGAGGCCCGTGGCCGTGTACGAGCCGTCGCCCTCCCAGGACGTCCAGACAGCGTAGTCCCCCGCTGCCGGGGTGACCGCCGTGTCATTGATCCACCAGGTGAGGTCAGCGAGGCTTGTGGGTAATCCGCTGACCACACACAGCAGGGCGGGGGGGTGGGAGGGGGGGATGGAAGAGAGGAGGAGGACGGAGGGACGGGAGGGGGGCGAACCTGAGAGAGAGAGAGAGAGGGGGGGGGGGAGAGAGAGAGAGAGAGGGGGAGAGAGGGAGGGGGGGGAGAGAGAGAGAGAGAGGGGGAGAGAGAGAGAGGAAGGGGGGGGGAGAGAGAGAGGGAGGGGGGGGAGAGAGAGAGGGAGGGGGGGAGAGAGAGAGGGAGGGGGGGGGGAGAGAGAGGGAGGGGGGGAGAGAGAGAGGGAGGGGGGGGGGAGAGAGGGAGGGAGGGAGGGAGGGAGGGAGGGAGAGTGAGTGAGTCTGAGCTACAATTTATCTCAGTTTCAAAAGGAGAAATATTTCTTCAAATGTCCCAAAAGAATTTGGGAAAATATATCTGATGGTGAGTCAGGTAGAGTCAATTAGAATCAGTTAGAATCAGGTGTGTTAGTTGAACCAGGTGAGTCAGGTGTGTTAGACCAAAGTGTACCCAACCTTCAGGAGGGTCGACCTCCTCCAGTGTATTTTAGGCCTGAGGTCAATTTCACCCACATTTCTGTTATTCAAATCCAGAACGACTGTAATTGTCCCAACGTTCTGCTGCTCACCTTCCACAAAGAGCTGGATCCCCTCACTGAACACCACTCTGTCAGGAGAGCGCGGTCCTCCATGGGTGGTCCCTATCCTCACACCACTGCAACAACACAGTTATGACAGATCAGATTAGATTAGATTAGATTAAACTTTATTGTCATTGGCACAAAGTAGAAATACTTTGCAACGAAATGCAGTTTAGCATCTAACCAGAAAGGGCAACTAGTGGTATTGTGCAGAGATGACAGTATAGCTGTTACAGTGAGTATGACTAATACATATAAAATGAATATACATCAATATGATATGTACAGTTATGAGATTAATATCAATACGATATGTACAGTTATGAAAAGGATATGTACAGTTATGAGATTAATATCAATACGATATGTACAGTTATGAAAATGATATGTACAGTTATGAGATTAATATAAATATGATATGTACAGTTATGAGATTAATATAAATATGATATGTACAGTTATGAGATTAATATAAATATGATATGTACAGTTATGAAAATGATATGTACAGTTATGAGATTAATATAAATACGATATGTACAGTTATGAAAATGATATGTACAGTTATGAGATTAATATAAATATGATATGTACAGTTATGAAAATGATATGTACAGTTATGAGATTAATATAAATACGATATGTACAGTTATGAAAATGATATGTAGTTATGAGATTAATATCAATACGATATGATAAGTCATATAATACACTATAGTCTGGATAGAAAGTTACATTAGAGAGATATGACCTCAGGAGTAGTAGAGTGAGACGCAGCCGTCCTGCTGTGTTCATGTTGCTGAGTGTTTCAGGAGGAGGAGGAGAGACACCAACTGCCTGACTCCCCTGGTGATCTCTGTGTCCTGTTGCCTGACTCCCCTGGTGATCTCTGTGTCCTGTTGCCTGACTCCCCTGGTGATCTCTGTGTCCTGTTGTCTTCCAGGGGCCCCACACAGTCATCTCCTGGGGGGTGCTGCACAGTCAACAGTCTTTTGGTATTTAGTCACCCTGTTCTGCCTCCGATTGTAAAGGACGTGTGTGTGGTTATCTGAGTCTTCTATGCAGACCTGATACAAACTAGTTTGGCTCTAAACCAAAGTGCTGTGGGTTTAAATCAATATGTAGAACATAACTGAAGTACAGCACCAGTCAAACGTTTGGACACTTTCCCCATTCAACTGAATGTTTCTGTCTTTGTCTCTTAGGTAAAGTCTGGACTGGCTAAATACTTAAATAATAATATGGATAGACCATTCTAAGAAGAGACAGATGGTACAATTAGTAGCAAAGAGTAAACATTATTTTATTATTTTTATCGGTATCGGTATCAACCCTTTTCTCTAGCAGCATTGTAACTACTAACAGTACTAGGTTCTTATTGAAGGGTTCTCTTACTGTGTCTGCTAAACGACTAACATGTAAATGTAGATAGAGGAAGGGCACCTGGGCTTAGAGGAAATGTTGTGAGCGATAATCTGGTTGGAACAGAAGTGTTTTCCCAAGGCACGTCCCCCCCCCCCCCTCTCTCTCTGTCTCTCTCCCTCTCTCTCTCTCTCTGTCTCTCTGTCTCTCTCTCTCTCTCTCTCTCTCTCTCTCTCTCTCTCTCTGTCTCTCTGTCTCTCTCTCTCTGTGAACACACGTAGAGCAGCTCTTCAGTTATTAGGACAGAAAAACAGGAAAGAACAGTTGGCATAAGTGGTCATGTCTGAAACAGATGTACTTGTGCCTTTGGCATATCCAGTTTCAGCCCCTTCTAGACTATTAGAGGTGTATATTAGAGGTATCTATTAGGGGTATCTATAAAAATACTATAATAATAGTATAGATACCCCTAATAGATAAATGACAGGATCTGTAGGTGCTGCCATGATGACTCATAGCGTACCTCAGGATATGTTCCAGTTAATGTTGTTGTTGATGGGGTGTCTGTAGGCTGTAGAGGTGTGGTTGTTGTTGTTGTTGATGTTGTTGTGGTTCCTTCGCATATTGGACACTTCCATCTATGTTTTGTGTAACGTCAGATTCCCCACAAGAGAGTTTCTGATTGACTCCAAACAATGATCTGCTTCTTTTGAATAAGCAGCTGGTGTAACCTGGTTTAACTGATTTAACCTGGTTTATGGACTCTAGTCAATGAATTAAATATTTCAATGAACAATAGGGGAAAAAAGTTAAACCAGGAGTAGCACAGCAAGTACATAGGACTAGCATTGAAGGAGCCTATCTTGCAGGGCTTCTCAAAGTCCAAACTGCAAGTCAGTACAGACCCGGCCCACACTGTGTGTATGAATACAATACGTTATGAAGTGTTAAGTTTTCTATTTTGAAATAAACGTCCTATTGATCAATAACTTGTTAGTGACGTTGAATATATATACAGTGTATCTGGAGATCATTCAAAGTGATCCTGTCCCAGATGAACGTGCGTTTAATGTGGCTTATTTATTTATTTATTTTTAGTGTACTGAACAAGCAACCTGCCATCTCATTTGTAACCACAAACGAACAAAGGAACCTGCTTATAACATGAACAATGGAGGAATAATAATAATACTAAAACATACATTCCATAATTTATTAAACACTGATATTTTACAGGATTAAAGTGGTGAACAGCCATGTTGTGCTCGTGGTGATCAGAGGTAGGGCTGGTCAGTAGAGAGGGTCAGCTCCCTGGGGACGTTCCCAGGCGTCACTGCGAGCTTTGCTGGCACATCCGCAGCTTGACTGAAACAAGAGTAAATGGTAAAATGGTAAATGGACTGCACTTAGTATATAGCGCCTTTTTTGCTGCTCCAAAGCGCTTTACAACGGCCTCTCATTCACCCGTTCACACACACATTCACACACCAATGGCAACAAGCTGCAGTGTTTCCTCTACATGCATTTCATCGTGGCGGGCCGCCACGATGGAATTTCCTCCGCCACCATTCAGATTTCTCAACAAAAAAAAAAAAGAAAAGATTTAGGCCGCTTTTCAGACCTTCACAGCGCTAGACACACCCACAAGCGCGAAGCGACGCGCTTGCAAAACTGTTTTGTGATTGGTCAAATACATCTAGGCTGCGTCTAGTCTACAAACTACGATCCTCCACTCCTATCACCGTGGACACAGCAAGGAGCGAATTCCCGGGTAGAAATATTTCCTCTCCCCGCTGTCAGCGGTAAGCGGTACTTTCCTCCAGCAGCGGTAAATGAGGCACCCTTTGCGGCTTAATAACTTTGGTTCTCCGGGGGTTACGGTAAAAATTCCAACGTGTCCGGAAAGAGTCGTGGGAGACGATTTTTTTATTGACAACGGAATTACATGCTGGAAAAACATGCAGACACAGACAATAAGAGACACACGGGATAAGTACAGGAAAACATTTTATTTTTTTGGGCCATCCTCGAGTTTTGGCTGAAATTACGTCGTTGTTTTGAGCGCGCGTGCACGTGAAAAAATTGCGAGCGCGCGGTAAGCGCTACCCGCCACCATTGTAAAAATTCCTGGAGGAAACACTGAGCTGCCATGCAAGGCACCGGCCGGCCCGCTCACTGGGAGCAATTTGGGGTTCAGTGTCTTGCCCAAGGACACTTCCACATGTGGCCAGCCAAAACACACACAGATGCTGAATACTAATATGGTTGTACCAGTCAAACGTTTGGACACACTTCCCCATGCAGCTGAACTGGTGCTGTATATCCAACAATACTGTTTGTTTTCCTTTTCAACGACACATACAGTATTTCATATTGAATAAGTACATCAATGCACCTATCGCTAAGCCACGCCCCAAAATAGAAATTGTCCAATCATATCACAGCAAAAGTCACTACAGGCAGAAAACTCGGACAAACAACTCGCTAATATCTGATGGTGAAAAGTAGTGTTGTTCCGATACCATTTTTTGATCCCGATACCGATCCCGATACCTGACCGTGCAGTACTTGCCGATACCGAGTACCGATCCGATACCACGGCGTTTGAAAAAACTAAACAAAAAAACATGTTTTTTGAGCCGCATACTCACCTCGATGTAAAATTATTGCTAACACTTAGTCTGGCATCGGGTGTTTGGTATCGTGAAAAGTATCAACAAAAATCAATTAACCAACTCAATCAAGGTACCATTTGGTTCTGTAACTAATCATAACAGCAGGGCCGGCCTGTGGGACTGGGGAGTGAAGGCGATGTCGCCCATCAAAAGAAGAATGTGGCCAGGTACTAATATATGTGAAGGCACACGATTTGTCAAAGTGCAGTTCAATGAATTTGTGAAATCACTTCCATATTCGACTAGGTTTGACACGGAGACTGGCCCGGACTTCTTCCGAGTTATTCCATCCGGGTAGTTTTGAAGCCTGACAAGCAAAGAATGCTGCTAGGGTTTAAACCTTCTAGTCGGAGACTCCTAGCAAAGTTTCTAGCTAAACGCAAGTAGACTTAAAAGTTCTAGACACTGGTTTTTATACCTTTGACAGTCCGGTGTGTGCTTCATGAAACGGGGTTGGTTTTTTAGCTACCATGCATTGGCCAACAGAATTAGTTACCCTGGTGAAAAGTGGGCAAACGTGGCACCATTGTTGAAATCAAAAGTCAAGAACGATAGCTAGTTATTAGTTACGCGTATAACATTACATAGCTCTTCATCCCCAGCAGTGCCTGTCGCTTTGCATGTTCTGTTCATTGAACAGTAGCAGCAACTCAACCACACACTGTCTGTATGAGTAACGCCGGTAAAACAAAACGTACCTTTCTCTGCCACATAATCCTTAGGGGCCATGCTTGCCGATCACAGGTGATGATATACTTGTTAACGGGACTTGTAAAATCCTATTTACTTTGCTCAACTTTAAAAATGGAATGTTTCTCGTGTCTTCACACCGTCACCGGAGACAATTCATTCACCGAGTTGCGGGACGCTGTGGGTGCGTTCGTAAATTCGCTCTGGAAATCTGATCACCACTCAAGGAATGCCTCTTGTCCAATCAAATTGCTTGGTCCCTTTATGACGTTGATACCACTGTGCGCTCCAGCGTTCTAAGAGCGAATTACGAATGCAGCCTGTGCAAAACGCGCATCACAAGTTTGGTATCGAGTGTTATTATTTGTTAGTACTCGCCGATACCGATACCAGCATTTTTGTGCGTATCGGTGGCCATGCCGATACTAGTATCTGTATCGGAACAACACTAGTGAAAAGCTTCTCTAGACTAAATATTCTTGTCATCTTAAAAAAATAAAAATAATGTCTATTACTTGCTGTGGTAAATCAGAAATCAGAAATTTGCCAACTCCCAGCATTGTAAGTCATTGAATGTCGTTCAGTCACGGTCGGTCAGTCAGTCTGTCACTGTCAGTGAAGCGTTGTTTGTTTGTCCGAGTTGTCAAAGGGGGCGTGGCTTAGCGATAGGAGGGGGCGTGGCTTAGCGATAGGTCCGTTGACTGGGCTTGACTGACCTGACAGCAGGCAGGGCCTTCTGGGCTGACATCACCACGGTGGCGGGCTGACTCTCCCTGCGCCCGTCTCTGTGGACGTAGTAGTTGAAGGCAAACTTGTGGCTGGGGCCGACCGGCAGCTTGGGTGGTGGCTGGGTCCTGAGACGAAGAGTCACAACTGTATCAACTGTTGTGACACTTAAACCAAACTGTATCAACTGTTGTGACACTTAAACCTCTCACACAAAGGCTAATTAAGCAATATCACACTCGAGGTCGTGCTGTTATACTGAATATCAGCACGGCTGTGATTGTCTTCGGTACTCGGCCGCATATTGCTTTTATACAACAGTTCTACAGCGCGATTTATTAGTTTATTTATTTATTTTTTCTGATTTTAGCCCTTTTTCACCCAATTTGGTAGCCAATTGAACCCAACCTAGCATCCAATTATCCCCTGCCTATTGCGTAGGATCCGCCGCACGACCCCGTGGCCGGCAGCCCCAGAGGAGGCCGCCAGGCAGACTAGCTGACTGGCTCCTCGAGCCCAGCACCGTTATTCCGGCACCCAGGGGGCGGTGTTGCGCGACGGATCCTTGTCCGGAAATACTCCTATACCGCCCTCGGGAGCGGCCGCCCAATATGCCGCTCCCCGTGTGTGCCCCGGCCATATCCGGATCTGGCGAGCTGGGATTCGATCCCAGTCCCCGGTGGGCAGCTTGCACTAGTGGCCAGTGCTTAGACCGCTACACCACCGCGGGGCGGGCGATTTATTAGTTAACAGTAATAAGTGACAACAGATTATGATTTGTTTGTTTATTTAATCATTTATTTTGGCTCCGCCAACAACAAATAGTTCCGCTACTGGACTGTTGTTGCCTAGTAACCTGAACACAAACATCTGCAGGCTAGCTACTTTGATATTAACGGTCATTTCGGAGTGATACATATAGTTAAAAGTCCCAGTGCTGTTATACTGTATATCAGCACTGATGGAATGCCTCTTGTCCAATCAAATTACTTGGTCGGAACTAACTGGTGTATAACCTCCAGTTTAAATTACAACCGACTCATCAGGCTTTTGTATCTCTTACATTTGTGGATTCAAATCTGATCAGTGAACTATCTATCCAACCAATCTGGGGAACTGTGTTAACTGCTAAGTGAAGACAAATATCTGTACTGTTGTTGGTCAATCGACGTCTAGTTAAAGGTTCTGCACAACGATCAAGGTCCTTATTGGTCCAACCAGGTGTGCTGTCACGCCAGACTAAGTCCGCCTGGCCAAATAGTGTCGGCCTGATGTAATCAAAGTCTTTCCAACGCCGTTGCTCTGCACTTATCTAATCTTCCTGCACGTCAACAGCACTAAGGTTGGTGCAGGCTCACGAGTCAGCTGTAGCTTCTATGTTGACATGGCCATTATATGAAAACACCTGCTAGCTAGCATGCTAATTGCAGACTTATCAAATCTAGCTTACTTATTTATCAAATGTAGCTTTTATGTTTACATAAGGTGGACACGGACACACACACACACACACACACACACACACACACACAATATATATATATTTGTATTGGGCAATGAGGATACAGACTGGTTAGCCAGGGCATCACATAATGGAGTAATGTAGTAACTTGCTCACACAAGGACGCGCAATAATTGTCATTTCTCACCACTTACCTCTTTGCAATCTCACCATACCGCAACTGCAGCTTTGCTTGGAGATCGTGCTGCAGGAGGAAGATGAGCAGATGAATAATAATAATAACAGTATAATAATAATAATAATAACAGTATAATAATAACAGTATAATAATAATAATAATAATAATAACAGTATAATAATAATAATAATAATAATAACAATAATAATAATAACAGTATAATAATAATAATAATAATAATAACAGTATAATAATAATAACAGTATAATAATAATAACAGTATAATAATAATAATAACAATAATAATAACAGTATAATAATAATAATAACAGTATAATAATAATAACAGTATAATAATAATAATAACAATAATAATAACAGTATAATAATAATAATAATAACAGTATTATAATAATAACAACAGTATAATAATAATAATAACAGTATAATAATAATAACAATAATAATAACAGTATAATAATAATAATAACAGTATAATAATAATAATAATAATAACAATAATAACAGTATAATAATAATATAATAATAATAACAGTATAATAATAATAATAACAACATTATAATAATAACAACAACAGTATAATAATAATAACAGTATAATAATAATAATAATAATAATAATAATAATAATAATAATAATAATAATAACAGTGAACAACAAAACGAGTTGATGTCGTGCGATGTTGCTGTCACACATTGGTGTGGACTCGTGTCCACAGGCTGTCAACTATTACAACGAGTGTTTGAGGGCCAGTCTGTCTAGATAAAGGTTATTTCATGTGAATGTTTTATTGTATGTCTGTAGACACGCAGGACTTGTGACTCACCCCGGATAACAGGTTTATATATGTTTATTGTAGATAGATAGATAGATAGATAGATAGATAGATAGATAGATAGATAGATAGATAGAGGGTTAGGGTTAGTACTATGTTGGTGTGGATGTTTATTGTATGTCTAAGTTAAGTTAGTTAAGTATATATATATTTAGTAAGGTTTGACTCACCCCGGATAATAAGTTTCGGAGCCTCTGGATGATTTTGGTCGCAGACGCCATTGCTGCTGTTGTCAAGGGCAGAGCGCCTCTTCTTCTGTGGTCGTTCTACGAGCGACGGTCAGTCCTGCTTATGCTGGGGTGTACTGCCGCCTAGCGGTGGAGGCATAATAATAATAATAATAATAATAATGCTTTAATCATTATATCATCTTAATTTAATTATGTTGTAACTTAAATGCAATATTAAAAGGATGGGTTTTTATAATCTTAATTTAATTATTTAGTCATTTAGGGTTTTTAGTCTTGACTTGAACATAATATGTGCTGAGGTTGCATCCCTAATGTAAACTGGCAGTGCCTTCCACAATCTGGGTGCATAAACTGAGAATGCGTTAAATAGCCCTTCTGTGATATACCTGTTGGTTGTGTACGATGCTTCATACCTCAAGGCATTGCGATGACATAACAGGTTTTTCGTAAGAGGCACCTTTCTCCCTATTATTCACATTTGACGATAAATTACCAACTTTGCATGTCCATGATGCAAAGGCATCATCAATACAATCACTACATAATAAAACAAGAATAAACCATACAATCCAAGGGGCATAGAACAAAGATAAACTAAATAACTAAATCATATAAGAATTACTATAAGATTTAAACAAGTAAATATAAATACAAATATATACAATATATACAAATATATAGATTCATCAATTAACATTAAAAGATACATTTAGAAAAGAATACAGTCATTTAAAGGCAATATTTAAAAGATTGCAAAACTATACAGTATGTTCCATACACTGTTGTGTGTCTGTGTCTGTAAACCTGTCGTGTGTCTGTCCTCTTGACGAGGGCTCATCTGAAAAAGAGATGAGTGTCTCAATGTTGATCTGCTTAAATATCAATAAATAAATTGGGAGAAAAAAAAGGGGTATGACGTCATCTTTACGCGCCGTCATGTACCGTGCAGACAGCTGAAGGCACCGAGCATGGGACACCTTGGCATGATACTGCTGTTTATCCCCCTGCTAAACTGCCTAAATCACGTTTGGGGTAAGACTTAAGTTATACTTAAGGTTAGGTTAGGTTAGACTGTCAGTCACATTCTTATTGACGTGTGTGTTCTGTTTGTATTAGGGGTTTTCTGCGCGCCGCTATGTTGATAACTTGGTTACTAAGTAGACTCATGAAGGTGCAGGCGTGCTACATTTAGCGCCTCCCCTCGCCTGGGGATTTAAGGATGAATGAATGAATGAATGAATGAAAGCTTTATTTCGAACATGTGAAAAAAGAAATAGTTATAACAACAAAAAACAAAACAAAAACAAGAAAAAACTAAACAAAACAAAACAAAAAACACTATTAACTTCACTTGTCCGAAAAGGAGTAGGAAGAAGCATAATTTAATTTTATTTAATCCTACCCCTTCTCCAATACTCAGAGATTAATAATTAATAATCTGCAGTTAACTTCAATATTAGTATAACAATTTTTTTATTAAATCAAATGTATTTACATATTTACCAACAATAGAAAACAGATAATGTAAATAAACAAATAATCTGTGAAAAGGTCGTAGTGCTGCTGCCATGATGACGTAGTGCTGCTGCCATGATGACGTAGTACTGCTGCCATGATGACGTAGTGCTGCTGCCATGATGACGTAGTGCTGCTGCCATGATGACGTAGTGCTTCTGCCATGATGACGCAGCTGGACGTCAATATGATGGATGAAACACCACGTTTATGGTCTGTGAGGCATAGCTGGATGAGGGACCGTTTCTTTCTTGTGAAACATCTTGTCTCATCCAGTTGCGACCACCTCCTCACTCTCCTGAGACTAGTACAGGGTTCTATTCAGCCTACATGTGGATGTGGTCCTGCACAAACAAACAACAATGTTTTATTTGCCAATCAACTGTTTGCAATCTGGGATTTTCCTGCCATAGTCGCCGGCGCCCCTGGAGCTGTTAGGGGTTAGGTGCCTTGCTCAAGGGCGCAACGGCAGTGTAGAAACTCTCCAGTCACCAACTGTGAGACCATCACATCTGGCTCCCTACTGGGGTGGGGATCGAACCAGCCGAGCTGCTACCTGCCTCTCTAACCTCTAGACTACCTGCCTCTCTAACCTCTAGACTACCTGCCTCTCTAACCTCTAGACTACCTGCCTCTCTAACCTCTAGACTACCTGCCTCTCTAACCTCTAGGCTACCTGCCTCTCTAACCTCTAGGCTACCTGCCTCTCTAACCTCTAGACCAGGGGTGCTCACACTTTTTAGGCTTGTGAGCTACTTTTCAAATTACCAGCTCAACAAGATCTACCAACCAAATAAAACATATTGCCATTGCTGCGAACACAAAAATGTACTGTAATAATAACAAATTAAGGCCACGCTACACTGTTTTAAAATCAAAGAAGAGATTTATTAAACTATATAACAAATATTCACACTGGTAGTCCATTAACATTAACATTAACTCAGGAGCTCTGAGTGGTTTACACCAGACTGGCCAGTGCCAAGCCAGGTGCCATCGACGTCTCCGGGCGGCGGAGTGTGTGTGTGTGTGTGTGTGTCTGTCTGTCTGTGTGTGTCTGTCTCTCTGTCTGTGTGTGTGTGTGTGTGTGTGTGTGTCTGTCTGTCTGTCTGTGTGTGCATGTGTGTGTGCTTGTGTCTGTCTGTCTGTCTGTGTGTGTGTGTGTGTGTGCTTGTCTGTGTGTGTGTGTGTGTGTGTGTGTGTGTGTGTTGTGAGGCGGCGCGGGGCTGAGTGATGCCCTCTCCTGCAGGGCTGGACTGGGACAAAAATGAGGCCCTGCCATGTGGCTCAGACCGGCCCAACACAATCGGTCCGACACCACCGATCAACATGCTGGCAGTCTGAAAGACTAATAATCTAAAAATCTATCGACCTAATCTAAAAAGTGATCTAGCATGGAAGGCTCAGGACAGGCAAAGTAATTGAAGTCCTGAACGTGGCACTCTGTTTCCTCTGTTTCATCTTTTTCTCTCTCCTTTTCCTCTCTTTCCCTGACACTCTGCTTTTCTGGGGAGGGCAGCAGCAGCTCAACCTGGTTCAACAAGACATGGACAGAGAAGTAAACTAACTGGTTGTCAAAATCAGCAAAGTTCTCATTTACATGTACACACAGGCTGCATGATTGCATTATGTTACACCAGAAGCCCAGTCATTTCAAATGGAAGGTTGCAAGACAACATTATTGGGTTGCAGACTGCATGAGTTTTATTTCTCCATGCAATAAAAAGCATTCATTAGTTCTGAACTAGGCTAGTGTAGATTTTTTTTTATATCTTTTTTTTCCAAATAAAAAGTATTATTAACACCCATTGTTGGTATTGCATTTATGTCAGTGACAGTGATACCTCAACTTGCTAGCTAGCAACAAAATGCAGAACACCCCCATCTAACGTTAGCTATAGAGTCCACAGCCAAGCAGCACTAACGTTACACCACGAGAGAGATCATTGTGTGTGCATGAATTCCAGCCAAGTCCTGGTGAAGCACAATGCAATCATGCTGCCTGTACGGGTTAGCATAAGTCATAAGACATTCTCTGCTGCTGCTCCCTTAATCTGGCCAATGCAAGCGACTAACATAACTTTGCTTTTGTAAAACCAAGTAACAACATTGCTTACCTCTCTAGCTGTGTCCTCTGTCTCCTCCTCAATTGCTAACGGCACATCAGTGCTAACGTTAGTTAGCGGTAAAGATGTTGCTGTGGCAGCCGCAGCTGTAGTAGGCCTAGCCCCCACAGTCGATGCAGAGAACATATCTGTCAGTTTCTGACATTTTGAGGCATCCTCTGCTAGCTTCTTACTTTTTTTCTCCCTAATTTTCTGGGCACCCCCTTTCACTATCTTATCTACGAACATGACACTGTACTTGGGTTGTCGGCCGAGGGATCAGAGTGGGGGAGGGGGCCGATGGACAGCAGGGCCTAAGCATGTGATTGGGCCAGCCCATGTGTTAGTATAAACGGGGGCCGCCGCTTGATTCCGCGCTAGTTGATGCCGCGCTATTTTGGGCCGAGATAGTTTTTTTTTTTTTGGGGGGGGGGGGGTCAGGCGGCCCGACCGGCCCAAAACTAGCGCGGCCCATCTGCCAGCGGGCAGAAAGATTGTATGGCCAGTCCAGCGGTGCTCTCCTGTGTGGTCCAGACGGGAGGCGTCCCGTCTGGACCACACAGGAAAAAAAAAAAAAAAACTTTTTTTTTTCTCTTTTTTTTTTTTTTCTTCCCAATGCCGTGTGATCTACCCACACTACCTTCGCGATCGACGTAATGAGCACCCCTGCTCTAGACTACCTGCCTCTCTAACCTCTAGACTACCTGCCTCTCTAACCTCTAGACTACCTGCCTCTCTAACCTCTAGACTACCTGCCTCTCTAACCTCTAGGCTACCTGCCTCTCTAACCTCTAGACTACCTGCCTCTCTAACCTCTAGGCTACCTGCCTCTCTAACCTCTAGACTACCTGCCTCTCTAACCTCTAGACTACCTGCCTCTCTAACCTCTAGACTACCTGCCTCTCTAACCTCTAGACTACCTGCCTCTCTAACCTCTAGGCTACCTGCCTCTCTAACCTCTAGACTACCTGCCTCTCTAACCTCTAGGCTACCTGCCTCTCTAACCTCTAGACTACCTGCCTCTCTAACCTCTAGACTACCTGCCTCTCTAACCTCTAGACTACCTGCCTCTCTAATAGGGATGCTCCGATTTATCGGCCACCGATTTAAATCGGCCGATTTCACTCCAAATGACTCGATCGGTGATCGGCAAAAATGGCCGATCGCAAAAACCGTTTTTTTTTTTTTTTTTTTTTTTCCTGGGGAAGACAGATAACTGAACAGAAAACATAGGAGGACGTAACAGTATGTAAACCATGAAGGCCACGTTTATGATGTCTTTTATACAGCCATATCGACTGACTTGGGCTTCAGGCCCTAACTGGGTGATAGGCCAGACTTTTACTATGCCATAAAAATGGGTCTGCGTTTGCTTGGTGCCTAATGGATCAAAACTTTTGTCTAAAAAGCAAAAAATATGTAGGCTATCCAGTCAGTAGGCCTACAGTTATGTATTTTTTTAAAAATCGGTATCGGTTGATCTTGAGGAAAAAAATCGGTGATCGGTATCGGCCCCAAAAATCCAGATCGGAGCATCCCTACTCTCTAACCTCTAGACTACCTGCCTCTCTAACCTCTAGACTACCTGCCTCTCTAACCTCTAGGCTACCTGCCTCTCTAACCTCTAGACTACCTGCCTCTCTAACCTCTAGACTACCTGCCTCTCTAACCTCTAGACTACCTGCCTCTCTAACCTCTAGACTACCTGCCTCTCTAACCTCTAGACTACCTGCCTCTCTAACCTCTAGACTACCTGCCTCTCTAACCTCTAGGCTACCTGCCTCTCTAACCTCTAGACTACCTGACCTCTCTAACCTCTAGACTACCTGCCTCTCTAACCTCTAGACTACCTGACCTCTCTAACCTCTAGACTACCTGCCTCTCTAACCCCTAGACTACCTGCCTCTCTAACCTCTAGGCTACCTGCCTCTCTAACCTCTAGACTACCTGACCTCTCTAACCTCTAGACGACCTGCCTCTCTAACCTCTAGGCTACCTGCCTCTCTAACCTCTAGACTACCTGCCTCTCTAACCTCTAGACTACCTGCTACCTGCCTCTCTAACCTCTAGACTACCTGACCTCTCTAACCTCTAGACGACCTGCCTCTCTAACCTCTAGGCTACCTGACCTCTCTAACCTCTAGACTACCTGCCTCTCTAACCTCTAGGCTACCTGCCTCTCTAACCTCTAGGCTACCTGCCTCTCTAACCTCTAGACTACCTGCCTCTCTAACCTCTAGACTACCTGCTACCTGCCTCTCTAACCTCTAGACTACCTGCTACCTGCCTCTCTAACCTCTAGACTACCTGCTAGGGATGGACGGTTTCCAATTATTGAAACCGAAAAACCGTCAGAGAGTAAAACCGCGGTTTTCCGGTTAACCGAAAAATACAGTAAAAAAAAAAAAAAAGTTAAATTTTTTTTTTTCAAATAATTGAGCCCTACTGCTACAATACACTCATGTCGAACACCATTAAAACATCGTAAGCACAGTCGCAACACATTTAGGCTACTTAGTTTCACAAATATAAGTGGAAAGGCAGACTTTTGTAAGCTACACCATACATGAAAACACATGAACACTTAACACACCAGCTCCGCTGATCCAGGGTGCACGCCTGCACGGAAGATCATCTCTTGGAACAGCGTCTTCATTGAATGAACTGCTTTCTCAATATCTTGGTTCTTAGACAAAGTTTCAGCTGCTGCTCAATGTATTTAAATATTTGAATACTGCTCAATAATCACTGAAATATTAGACTTAGAATTATGCAGTGAACATACTTAAAGCTTTTCATAAAAACCACATGCCGCGAGACTGACTCGTCCTGAACTGTCGTAAGTCAATCAACAAAGAATGCCCCATCAAAATAAAAGTGCCCATGGTAGAGCTGTCAAAATAGAGCTTTCAAAATAAATGTACTAATACAGATAGAGATAAATACAGAACTACCTTTGCGTCACTAAGTGACCGCGTATCTTCTGAGACATGCGTTCTGTCATCACTTTCAGTAGCGCCTTCACACACAGTGGCGCTTTGCACAAACACTCTTGATCCGTATAGCTCTTGTTTTATTATATTGTGGTTTAGTAAATACTGCACTTGGAGTTACATTCAATGCATGATTTGTGCTATAGAACATAAATAAAGTTTGATTGATTGATTGATATCAAATCAAATCACATTTTATTTCTATAGTGCATTTCTCACAAAAGTGACCCAATGCGCTTTACAGAGAGCAGCGAAAATGATCTTATTAAATGTAAGCGAGTAATTGTAAAAAACCTTTCCTATCTACCAATAACTGAAGGCAACTATCTTTCCCATAGAGTGATTCGTTACCCTTAAATATAATCCCAATTAGATATTAATCCTCAATTATTCTTCACAACTGACCAAACCTCTCACTCATTGCGCGGCAGATTCAGACTGTATCATTGTTATTTTCACACACGACAAACATGTGACATGTTCCAGTTTTATTCTTATTCTATTTTATTCTTCAAAAAAAAAGAAAAAAAAAAAAAAAAAAAAACGGTTTCAGACGGTTTTGATAAAAAACCGTTTCTATTTTTAGAAACCCCGGTTTTCGGTTTAACCGAAAAACCGTCCATCCCTACTACCTGCCTCTCTAACCCCTAGACTACCTGCCTCTCTAACCTCTAGGCTACCTGCCTCTCTAACCTCTAGACTACCTGACCTCTCTAACCTCTAGACGACCTGCCTCTCTAACCTCTAGGCTACCTGCCTCTCTAACCTCTAGACTACCTGCCTCTCTAACCTCTAGGCTACCTGCTACCTGCCTCTCTAACCTCTAGACTACCTGCTACCTGCCTCTCTAACCTCTAGACTACCTGCTACCTGCCTCTCTAACCTCTAGACTACCTGCTACCTGACTCTAACCTCTAAACTACCTGCTACCTGCCTCTCTAACCTCTAGACTACCTGCCTCTCTGACCTCTAGACTACCTGCCTCTCTAACCTCTAGACTACCTGCCTCTCTAACCTCTAGACTACCTGCTACCTGACTCTCTAACCTCAAGACTACCTGCTACCTGCCTCTCTAACCTCTAGGCTACCTGCTGCCTGCCTCTCTAACCTCTAGACTACCTGCTACCTGCCTCTCTAACCTCTAGACTACCTGCCTCTCTAACCTCTAGGCTACCTGCTACCTGCCTCTCTAACCTCTAGACCAGAGGTTCCCAAAGTGGGTGCCGCGGCACCTGTCCGGGGGTGCCGCCAAATCTGCTCGTAAAAAATAAAAATAAAAAATATAATATAAAATTATAATAATAATACATTAATAAACGTTTGTTTATTACATGTGCAATGGAGTTCATAAGCAAATAAAATATATATTTCTCAGATTTGAAAGATATTAATTTACTAACTAGGCCTACTAGTCAGGGTTTCCGTTAACCGGTAATTCCCGGACTTTGTCCGGTATTTGTTTTGGAAGTCCGACAAATTGAAAACTCGTCGGACATAAATGTCCGGTGAAAATAATTCCCTCTAAGCACAATTTGAATACAATTCGCTAAAGTTCACATTCTGATTCCTTCTATTTTAAAAAAGACGAATATATAGGCTATGTATTTATTTTATTATGATATGATTTGACACCGGCATGATGATGACTCCTAATGTGTAGGCTGCCTATGCGAAACAGCGGTTGTTTCCGGTGTGCGCTATAACTCGTGCACAATCGAGTCGAGGCAGAGAGGAGGATAGCGATGTTTCTCTCTGTGATAGTGTGATTATGCAAGCCTTTTCTGAAAGGGATGAGAACCCGATTGTTTCAGCTTCTCCCAGGGAGAAAGTGGTAGAGTTACCATCCTCCCCGAGTCCTACCATACCATCCGCTGACAGCCTATCTCTGCCTGTAACCGGCGAGCGATTGCGTGTCGCTCAAGTAGCTGATCAGTCATTAAACAAATGTTTTTTACATGCAGCTAGTGAGGAATCTGAAATAGGGGGCAACGTAGTTTATTTCCTTAACGATGGGATATTAATGCGTAAATGGTCTCCTCCTAATGCAAATGGTTGTGAGTGGAATACTGTAAAACAAGTGGTTGTGCCTGTGGGTTATAGACAACAGGTGTTATCTGTAGCACATGAGAGCCAGTGGTCAGGACATTTAGGTATAACTAAAACTTATCAGCTGATATTGAAACATTTCTTTTGGCCCGGACTGAAGGCGGATGTTGCCAAGCACTGCCGCTGTTGCCATACTTGTCAGATGGCGGGTAAGCCTAATCAATCCATTCCACCCGCACCATTGCATCCCATTCCTGCTATAGGGGAGCCATTTGAACGTGTAATAATTGATTGTGTTGGACCTTTGCCTAGGACTAAAAGTGGAAGTCAGTATTTGCTTACTATTATGTGCGCTGCTACTCGTTTTCCCGAAGCTGTTCCGTTGCGTAACATATCAGCCAGCTCAGTGGTGAAAGCTTTAACAACGTGTTTTTCCACATTCGGTCTTCCTCTTGTTATACAATCTGACCAGGGCACTAACTTTCAGTCTAAGCTTTTCAAACAAGCCCTAAGAACGTTAGGGGTACGATGTCACGCCAGAAGCCTACATGCTTGCACTGTTCAATAAAATGTTATACATCTAGACATTGTGGTATTTCTTTATATACGTATCCCAGCCTGCCTATTGTTTCTCAATAAACAGTTATGTTCTCCTCATTGACATACTCCCGAGTCCGATTAAGTATGATTTGACAGGCAGCTAAACGAAATGCCTTCCCAACCAGCGAGACCTGGTTATAGAAATGACGTTGTTTTATTGATAAAAAAAAGGGTAAAACTGGAAAGAGAAAATAGAAAACTCACATTAATCCCAAACAATTTAACAAACTTCAGTTAACGTAATGTGGAGTCTGTTCATTGATCGATGCTGTCTGTTCAGTTCCCAGTGAGGCGCCCGTTCAGCGCTGGACATAATGGCATAGCGCGCATGCGAATCATGTTATATTATTATATATTATATAGCTCGCATCTAATCGTATCGGATGAGAAATAGACATTAAATGGCATATATAGGCCGCTACACAACAGTAATGACCGCGACAAACAGCTATATTAGCTATATTTTTATTTATTTATTTTTTTTTTATATTTTAATATGATGACCGGAATATATCACGTTTGTCCGGTAAATCGAAATCTTCCCGGACACGATGTCCGGCGGCAATTTTTTCTAACGGAAACCCTGCTACTAGTTACTAACTAACTACTCCTCACTGAAGTCTTGGACCAAGCGGTGAAAATGGTTAATTATGTAAAATCACGCCCGCTGAAGTCACGGCTGTTCAGCACATTGTGCAATGAGATGGGGTCCGAGCATGAGGGGCTCTTATTACACACAGAGGTCCGCTGGCTGTCGCGGGGCAAGGTGTTATCCCGTGTCTATGAGCTCCGAGATGAACTGATCACTTTTGTCAGTGAGCACGACTTGCCATACAAAGAACAATTGGAAGATGAATCGTGGTGGATTAAGCTTGCTTATCTGGCAGATATTTTCAGCCACCTTAATGACCTCAACATAAAAATACAAGGCAAGGCTGAGAATATCCTGACAGCGACAGACAAACTGAACGGATTCCGATCCAAATTGAGACGGTGGCAAGACGAGGTGGCCAAGAAAAACATTGAAATGTTTACGTTGACGGTCAATGACGCAGCACACAAGTCAGCGTCTTTCTTGAATCTGATCGCTGCGCACCTACGTATGCTGGAGGAGAGATTTGAGTCCTATTTCCCTCCAATGAACGAAGACTTCGACTGGCTCCGGGATCCGTTCAACCCCCTCTCATCAGCATCAGCCGCTAGTTTGAGCAGCAAAGCTCAAGATGAACTGGCAGAGCTCATTATGGACCGCACACTGAAGCTCAAACATGGTGAGCTAGGTTTGGATAGGTTTTGACTGCTTGTGGGACATGAATATCCATCTCTCTCAGAGAGCGCCATCAAGGTGCTTTTACCCTTCCCAACCTCTACTTGTGCGAGCTGGCTTTTTCTTCTCTAGCATACGTCAAGAACAAGACACGCACGCGACTGTCAGTGGAACAGGACCTCTCTCCCCGCATAAAGAGACTCTGCTCCCAAAAGCAGGCGCATGTGTCCCACTAATGCGCACAACATATTTCTTTGTTTTGTATTTCTCTACATTTTTACAATTCTGTCATGATTATTATTGTTAAATTATTATAGTTGTGAGATACCCGTTTGGTTCAGATGTGAAATAATAATCCAGTGTTTCCTCCAGGAATTTTTACAATGGTGGCGGGTAGCGTTGACCGCGCGCACGCAGCGCGCGCCCGCGATTTTTTTCGCGTGCACGCGCGCTCAAAACAACGACGTAATTTCAGCCAAAACTCGAGGATGGCCAAAAAAAATAAAATGTTTTCCCGTACTTCTCCCGTGTGTCTCTTATTGTCTGTGTCTGCATGTTTTTCCAGCATGTAATTCCGTTGTCAATAAAAAATTCGTCTCCCCTTCTTTTCATTATCATTATGGAGGCTTTATGGTTGTTGTAACTATTATGGGAAGCGGTTGACACAGTAGCCGCTTTTCGTGTACGCTGCAGTGGATCCCTTCACAACGCAGAAGAAAGAGGAGAGAGAAAACATTGTCAATGTGCAGGGAAGAATCATGTATCAGCAGGGTTCAACAGTAACGCTTGCCTGGGGCAAGTAAAAAAATTCGCCGGGTTTGTTTGCGCGAGCCCGAAGACGCTGCTGGATCCTGGATCTGTTTACCTGTGTGCAGGAAGAAAAACAGACGGAGCAGGCGCCAGACCAGACTAGATGATTGTGGAGTGAAGAGATTATTAAAGCGTACGCGATGCGACGGGTGATCGACAAGCACGTACACTTTCATAATATCTTCACTCCACGATCATCTAGTCTGGTCTGGCGCCTGCTCCGTGTTCTTCCTGCACACCGATGCACAGATCCAGGATCCAGCACCGTCGTCGCGCATATTGTAACATTTGAAGTAGTTTGTAGACTACACGCAGCCTAGATGTATTCGACCAATCACAAAACAGTTTTGCAAGCGCGTCGCTTCGCGCTTGTGGGTGTGTCTAGCGATGTGAAGGTCTGAAAAGCGGCCTAAATCTTTTTTTTTTTTTTTTTTTGAGAAATCTGAATGGTGGCGGAGGAAATTCCATCGTGGCGGCCCGCCACGATGAAATGCATGTAGAGGAAACACTGATAATCTCAGAATGAGCATTGAAATGAGAATTACATTTTAAGGCATTATTTTAAGCCCCCCAAAAAAGCATTGTTCCATTGATTGATTATACAGGCCTTTGATATTTTATTTGTGTGAAGAATTCCCTCTGAGTCTCCTCCCATATTGTACAATCCTTGAGGGCCACAATTTTATTTAATTTAGTGATAGTTTGACTGACCTATGCATTCTTGCCCATCCATTACAGTTCATTTATGACTTTTATTATCTTGTTAAAATTCATTGGGGCAATACTTATGTATTATATATAAACACACATTTTCGAACCAATTCATCGTGTATTGTTTTTAGTTTAAGCTCCGAGGCATTTTTAAAATCTTCGTAGAGTTGGGGTGCCTTGGAGAAGGGGGAAAGCTTCAGGGGTGCCTTGGTTCAAAAAAGTTTGGGAACCTCTGCTCTAGACTACCTGCCTCTCTAACCTCTAGGCTACCTGCTACCTGCCTCTCTAACCTCTAGACTACCTGCCTCTCTAACCTCTAGACTACCTGCTACCTGCCTCTCTAACCTCTAGACTACCTGCCTCTCTAACCTCTCTAACCTCTAGGCTACCTGCTACCTGCCTCTCTAACCTCTAGACTACCTGCCTCTCTAACCTCTCTAACCTCTAGGCTACCTGCTACCTGCCTGCTACCTGCCTCTCTAACCTCTAGGCTACCTGCTACCTGCCTCTCTAACCTCTAGACTACCTGCTGCCCCCAAAACTATTCACACACACAACATCCCAATGTCATAGATGGTGTTATCTAGGGATGCTCCGATTTATCGGCCACCGATTTAAATCGGCCGATTTCACTCCAAATGACTCGATCGGTGATCGGCAAAAATGGCCGATCGCAAAAACCTGGGGAAGACAGATAACTGAACAGAAAACATAGGAGGATGTAACAGTATGTAAACCATGAAGGCCACGTTTATGATGTCTTTTATACAGCCATATCGACTGACTTGGGCTTCAGGCCCTAACTGGGTGATAGGCCAGACTTTTACTATGCCATAAAAATGGGTCTGCGTTTGCTTGGTGCCTAATGGATCAAAACTTTTGTCTAAAAAGCAAAAAATATGTAGGCTATCCAGTCAGTAGGCCTACAGTTATGTATTTTTTTAAAAATCGGTATCGGTATCGGTTGATCTTGAGGAAAAATATCGGTGATCGGTATCGGCCCCAAAAATCCAGATCGGAGCATCCCTAGTGTTATCAGTACCTATATGACTAGGCTATATAACATCCCACCCCCATCACCTCACTCCCAAAGATATAATGTGTTTCAGTGAAAAACGGCACTGTATTCAGTGGACATACGTAGCATTGGTATCTGTAAGGACTATGGTTATCTCTCTTGATTCTCTGTCTGAGTGATTCTGTCTGTCTGTCTGAGTGATTCTGTCTGTCTGTCTGAATGATTCTGTCTGTCTGTCTGAATGATTCTGTCTGTCTGTCTGAGTGATTCTGTCTGTCTGAGTGTGTCTGTCTGTCTGTCTGAATGATTCTGTCTGTCTGTCTGATTCTCTGTCTGAGTGATTCTGTCTGTCTGTCTGTCTGTCTGTCTGAGTGATTCTGTCTGTCTGATTATGTCTGTCTGTCTGTCTGAGTGATTCTGTCTGCCTGTCTGTCTGTCTGAGTGATTCTGTCTGTCTGTCTGAATGATTCTGTCTGTCTGATTCTGTCTGTCTGTCTGATTCTGTCTGTCTGTCTGAGTGATTCTGTCTGCCTGTCTGTCTGTCTGAGTGATTCTGTCTGTCTGTCTGAATGATTCTGTCTGTCTGATTCTGTCTGTCTGTCTGAGTGGTTCTGTCTGTCTGAGTGATTCTGTCTGTCTGTCTGATAGGGCTTTCACACCGGCAAAGAACCGTGCCGGTTCGCGTTCGCGTTCGGAAACCTCTGAACCTTGGTGCTGTCTGGCGAACGAGCCCGCGTTCATACCAGTGTAACCTGAACCATCCGCGTCATCAACGCTGGGTGATGAAGGGGCGGGATAAACAAAACAATTCACAACTAGATGGCGGCTACTTCACTGGAAAAGAGGATAATATCCAGGGGTGCACATAACTTTTTGGGGCCAGTGCTCAGAGGAGCACCTAGGGATGCTGCTTGGTGCTCCCCGAGCTCGCGAGTCACGACCCGTCCCACAGGATGGATAAAAAAGGGATACATGGATAACTTATAGTAGCAAAACGACATTTATTCATAAATAAAGATGAACGAACAAATGATTGTGTGCAAAACAAAATAAACAAATGCAAAATCAAATGACTGCTCTTTAAGCATGAAAGTCTGTCAGACTCCTTTAAACACAATGAAATCAACTGACATCTCTTTAAGCACTGCTCTGTTCTGTAAACACTGAAATCAACTTTTCAACAAAAAGTTACAGCCTAAGCATTTATTTATGCTACAAGCTTAATCATCTTCATCACTGCTCTCTTGACTGCTGTTAATACTGTCCTCAATTTCAACCATGGTAGAGGATGTTGTAGGGCAGGCTATCACTTTAAATATCTCATTATTTTGATTGTGCAACAAAGTCTTTTTTTTCTTTTTTCTAATAGAATTCCCAACCATATCCTGGGTCAGGGGTCTATGTGCGATAATGAAGCTGTAAAACAAACGTCTGAACGTTTGAAAGCTTCAGAGAAAAGAAACGTGAAGTCCCTTGGTGTTGTTTTTCCTTTTAGCCACGAGTCGTTCGGGACTGAATTTTCACGTGGCGGCGCCGCGGCGTGATAACCGTGCGATACGCGATACGCGGAATGAAAGTACGATTTACGATACTTTCCGAATGTTTTCGCCGTGGTCGTCGTCGGTCGACTGTTGTGATGGATTACTCGTCGGGGATGGCAAATAGTTAGGCTTGCAGTGATGCAGCAGTCAGCAGTCAGCAGTTGGATTTTGAGGAAGTAAATTCCTCTCCCAGGTGCGCAAGAGCGCGTTCATGCGGCTGATCTGCCGCGCAGGATGCATTTTGGCGACGCATGCGCACTGGCGCACCAGTTATGTGCACCCCTGATAATATCTTCCACTACTACAGTATCTGAAATAAACACAATTTTCTGTGAAACAAAACAAAATACACTTTCTATATGCGTTCTTTTACTAATCAGCTGCTCCATTACTGGAATAGAAATGGCTTACGAAATTCGCGTTCGCGCATGTCCGCGCGCGTGTGCGTGTGTGTGTTTGCTGAGCATGCGAGGAAGATAGAGAGAATAATGACACTTTTGATATTGTTTTTGATCACTAATGATTAGATTTAGATTAGATTACATTTTGTCTACTTCCTCCTTGCTGGTCTCTGCAGCCTAGAATAGGACACACCCACTGACGACGTGACTGTTCTACGTTTTGGTTCGCGCTTGAGAACCACTATTTTTTGGTGCCCGCTGCGAACCAACTTTTCAGGTTCCGAACCAATTGAGCTTCGGTCTGAACGCGCCGGCCGGTTCCAGACTTGGTTCGCGAACGCGAACCGGCACGGTTATTTGCCTGTGTGAAAGCCCTATGAGTGATTCTGTCTGTCTGTCTGTCTGTCTGAGTGGTTCTGTCTGCCTGATTCTGTCTGTCTGAATGATTCTGTCTGTCTGTCTGTCCTCCAGGCTTCCCCCCCCCAGCCTGCGGGGTGTCTCAGGCCAGCTGCAGGAACGGGAGCTGCGTCCCTCTGCTGCTGCTGTGTGACGGACACAGAGACTGTGAGGACGGAGCGGATGAACTGGGCTGCCGTGAGTCTCCCTGCCAGGGGTCTCCCTGCTCTATGGTTACTATGGTTACCAGGCCATAGGGCATTCCTGCATTATGATATAGATGTTACGATACATGTGGGAAAACGGTACATGTGGGAAAAATAGGGTTAGGGTTAGGTGCTACGTCGACTTAGTACATGCTGGCATGTCTAACCCTAATCCTAACCCTAACCCTAACCGTAGCACCCTAGCACCTAACCCTAACCCTAGTTTTCCCACATGTACCGAAACATATATATTGTACTGATGCTAACATTACGTTACCCCTTACTGATGTGTTGGTCCGATGTTAGTGAACTGTCACACCCTAAGCCTATCTATCCCAGGGCTCGACATTAAGGCTTGTCCGCTTGTCCGGGACAAGTACATTTTATGTTGGGACAAGTGGACTTCCTCCTGCAGTTGTCCGACGGACAAAGTCAAAACAAAGAGTAAAATAAATAAATCAATGTATTAATATCCACAAAAAATGAATTCCTCCTTAAACACTCATACTCTCTGTAGCGACTAGATCGAGCCAAAAATCCAAAGTCGCTGAGAGACGTGAGCAGGGTCTGGGTTAAAATTGTATGACGCGCTAAAAACAAATCTCTTGAGATAAAAGGAACGTTTAAAGCATTTATTGAATAAAAAACAATCGAAAATAAAGTCACAATAAACCAATTAGCCTAGTATACTAAATACTCCTTAAATCATATTCATGGCTCCTACACTCTCCCCCCCCCCCCTCTCTCTCTCTCTCTCTCTCTCTCTCTCTCTCTCTCTCTCTCTCCCCCTCTCTGTCTCTCTCCCTCTCTCTCTCTCTCTCTCTCTCTCTCTCTCTCTCTCTCTCTCTCTCTCTCAGGGGTGAACTGTAATCAGGAGAGTGTATCCGGTCAGAGATGCTACAGAGTAAAGTCTTCCTCTGCCACAGATCTCAGTGTTTAATGAGGCTTAACTTAACAACTGACTGAATTCCGGAACTCTCACCACCTAGAGTGCCAAGTGTTTTATGTGGTTTCTGCCTAGCAACACCACTTTGATTGGATACACGATGAAGCATCATAATTGATGCATTCTTGGTGAATAAAGTCTCCCTTGGCAGTCTAGGATGTTGACAATGTGGGCGACTTTATTCACCTCTGTGATAAATGAATGAATCATCGTTCACAGGTGTCAGGTAACAGGGACTTTATTCATCAGGTGTTGATGTTTGATATGCAGTGATGATAAAACCACCACAGAAACAGACCATTAGACTAACTTACAATATCACATACAGAAAATCTATCTGTCATATTACAATCACAGTCAACCTTATCAAACAGTTTTTAAGCATCGGATTCCCTTTGCAAGCCATTAAATCAATAACATTATTATCAAACGTACATTCTGTTAAATGTAATTACGTCACACACATACAGAGACTGAAGGACAACTTGTGTTTGTGTTTTAATAAGCCAGACAGCCAGTCTGCTACCTCACCACCACCATTCTACAGCATTGGGACCTGGACTAGACTGATTATTAATGTGATCAATGGATCTGAGCGATCCAAGTGAATTTAATTGTCTGAACATCCTCAATGTCCCTCTATACACACCCAGTATTCATTACACTCAAAGTCCCCAAAATAGGTAAACATTACAATGATAACTACAGTAGCTAATAATGAAAACACAGTATGAGAGCATCTGGTTTATAATAATGTGAACACCCAATTATATCAATACCTTCCCTAATGACTGACTACAGATAAAGATAATTCTAAAGGTGCATATTTTACTGCGTGGTCAGAATTAAAGGTTGAAAATCAGTCTGTGTGATTGACAGGAGAGATGATCAGAGGGGCAGAGTTTTTACCACCAGCATTCAGCTCAGGGCTGAAGAATGGATAGAGTTTCTCAGTGAAGGTGCAGCCAGTGAAAGAGTAGATCAGAGACCTGGCCTCCACATCATAAAAGGAGACCTGGCCCTCCTCATAATCCACAAACACCCCCACCTTCTGGGGCTTCTCTCTCAGGGACAGGCGGACAGGAGGGTCATCGAGTGCCTCATACTCATTTCCATCCATCAACCCTACAGTCCAGCATCCATCCTCAGGGCTCAGTGAGATCAGCCCCTTCCTGTTGATGGACTCCCTGGCCACTCCTACAGTCCAGTCAGTCTTCTCCTTCACCTCCACTTCATAGTAAAACCTCCCCGAGGAGAAACCCTTCTTTCCCAAGACAGAGACACACAAGGAAAACCTCTCTACGTTATCAGGGAGATTCTTTCTTGTGGCTCCTAATCTAACTTGTTTCCCATCCTCAGACAGAATGAGATTAGGATGTGCTGTATCAGGGTCCAGAGTCACGTCCACTGCATACTGCTGACTTCTCTTCAGCTTGACTTCAGGCAGCTTCTCCATCTCTGTATTCAGCGTCTCCTCCAGCTCAGACAGAACTCTCCTCACAGACTCGACATTCAGATCACTGCGGACGCTGACCTCAGACCAGTCCTTGGTGTGTGGAGGGGTGGACAGGGAGGGGCAGCTCTGGAGGAGGTGGAGGTGGTCCTCAGTGTGTGAGAGCTGCTCCAGCTCAGTGCTTCTCCTCTGTAGCTCAGTGATCTCCTGCTCCAGCTCTTTAATCAGCCCTTCAGCCCGCCTCTCTGCTGCTTTCTGCTTCTCCTCGATCACGTCAAGGAGCTCAGCCTGGCTTCTCTTCATGGAGTCCACCAGAGCAGTGAAGACCTGTACGCTGTCTGCTTTCTTTCTCTCTGCAACTTTCTGACTAAGATCTACAGAGTGTTTGATCTCTGAAACCTTCTGCAGTCGCTCCTGGATCATCTGCTGAACATCTGCCTCTGTCTTCCCCAGCTGAGCCTTCCTCTCTCCATACTCCTCCTCTATGGGGACGGTGTCATGGGTCTTGTGGTCTGTTTTCATGCACAGCCAACACACACACATTTCATCACTCCTACAGAACAGCTCCAGGAGTCTGTCGTGCTTCTTACACATCCTGTCTTCCAGGTTCTCCACAGGGTCGATCAGCTTGTGTCTCTTTAAGGCTGCGACTCTCTGATGAGGCTCCAGGTGAGTCTCACAGTAAGAGGTCTGACACACCAGGCAGGACTTCAGAGCCTTGACCTTCGTCCCAGGGCAGAAGTCACAGGACACTTCTCTAGGTTTGACAGGTGTGTCTGGGGCTGGGCTGCTGGTTGCCTTCACTTCAACTGACTTCCTAAACTGAGCGGCCATCTCAGAGATGAAAGTATTGACAAAGAGATCTGGTCTCTTATCAAATGCTTTTTTACACATTGGACACTGACACAGGTCATTGCTGTCCCAGTACTTTCTGATACAGGCCATGCAGAAGTTGTGTCCACATGGAATAGTGACAGGGTCAGTGAACACATCCAGACAGACAGAACACAGGAACTGCTCCTCAGACAGGAGACTGCTGGAGGAAGCCATATCTAGAGAGACCAGAGGAGACAGACACCATAAAGCATTTCCTGGAATCAATCAGATCTCGATAGGGACTGTCTTAGAGATTATACAGGGATCAAGAATGATATCATTATAATATTTTGTATCACATAGAAAATAGTCCTTCAACCAAATCAAAACGTTTTACATACTGAACTGTAAATAAAAAACTCTGAGAGAGTGAACACAATAGTTTATCTTGACTTGTCATTGTAAGTCTCTCAACTCACCTGTCTGTGATTCTGTGAGAGTGTGATAGATGTCTCTGTCCTTTCTACTGTATGTGTGATAGATACCTGTTTGAGGACGATTTCTCAGGAGTTTGAGAGAGTCTGCTCTCCACTTTACGTCTCTACACAGTTTAGTTTCATTTCAGCTGCCTGACGTTGAGATGCTCCTCCTCTCGCAGTACAGCTCTCCTCCCTGGAACAGAGTTAACCCTTTACAGGCTGGTCCGTTTCTAACATGTGCTTTTACAGACACCCTCTTCTTACCTGTCATTTCCAATCATCATATTGTTCCCAGTCAGTATAAACTGTAATCAGAATAATATGTGTGATCAGGACTAAGGTTGCTACAGAGTAAACACTTCCTCTGGCATGGATCACCGTGTTTGAAGCCACTTAAGTTGTAAAGTAATAAATGTTTTAACGAGCGATGCCGCACCTCAATCTTGCTGCCTATGAGGCTCGGCATATCTTGTATCAGAAGTTCTAATGCTGTTGCGTGCGCGTTATTAACTCCACTGCCCGCCAAAGTGCCAACCCTCTTGACCGCAAAGTTGGCTTGTGGACATTTTAAGTCCGTAGTGAAAGAAACCGACACGTTACTCAAGCCAGCAGCACGATGTTCCTTCAAGCACCTACATAACCTAACTATATTGCCTTGTCAATGTATGCTGCCTTGTCAATGTAGCTGCCTTGTCAATGTCTGCTGCCTTGTCAATGTAGCTGCCTTGTCAATGTATGCTCCCTTGTCAATGTCTGCTGCCTTGTCAATGTAGCTGCCTTGTTAATGTAGCTGCCTTGTCAATGTAGCTGCCTTGTCAATGTAGCTGCCTTGTCAATGTCTGCTGCCTTGTTAATGTAGCTGCCTTGTCAATGTAGCTGCCTTGTCAATGTATGCTGCCATGTCAATGTATGCTGCCTTGTCAATGTATGCTGCCTTGTCAATGTATGCTGCCTTGTCAATGTAGCTGCCTTGTCAATGTAGCTGCCTTGTGGCGCAGGAGGTAGAGTCGCCGTCTAATGATCACATGGTTGGCAGATCAGCGGTTCGAATCCCGGCTAGCCACATGTCGAAGTGTCCTTGGGCAAGACACTGAACCCCAAAATTGCTCCCAATGAGCGGGCCGGCGCCTTGCATGGTAGCTTGCCGCCATTGGTGTGTGAATGTGTGTGTGAATGGGTGAATGAGAGGCCGTTGTAAAGCGCTTTGGAATAAGGCGCTATATAAGTCAGTCCATTTACCATTTTGTCAATGTAGCTGCCTTGTCAATGTAGCTGCCTTGTCAATGTCTGCTGCCTTGTCAATGTAGCTGCCTTGTCAATGTCTGCTGCCTTGTCAATGTAGCTGCCTTGTCAATATACTGGACCACTGGACCACCCCAGGCCATGTTTAAAAAACAATTATACTATTCAACTATAAACTATAAGGGGAAAAGTACAGCTTATGGAAAACCTGTGATGTCATCGTAATGCCTTGAGGTATGGAGCCTAGTACAGTAATTACAGGCTGCATTGTTTAATCCTCTGGACCAGAGCTCAGTCTGCAGGGTCTGGAGGGTCTGGATCAATCTGTGGAGACTTTAAATTTCTCTCCAAAAGCAGGTTTCCATACCTCTAGAGTAGTATTAAGTTATATGGTTAGGTAAACAATATCAGTTAGTAGTGCAGCAATAGCATTTGCAGCAAGTTTCAGAAAGTGTGGATCTAGATTATCAAAACGATCTGATCTTACACTTTAATGAATGTGCAACAAATATTATGTGCAATATGACAACCCATGTGTACATAAGGTTCAGATATAGGGAAAAGTTAGGATATTTATAGCATAGCATAGTGTACAGCACAGTGTTTTATTGTATAGTATAGTAGTATAGTATAGTAGTTAGTGTACATAGCCATATCTATGTCAACCAGCTCTTTTCTCTTTTTTGTTTTACCCGTGGCTCTCTTGTTTTTAGTCTTTTTTCCAAGCACCAGGGGAGCCCCCCCTCCTAAATTTCGTTGGTACCTGTACTGTATTAATGACAATAAAGACCATTCATTCATTCATTCATCTTAGCGATATGAACATCCTTCAGAGCTAGCTGGAGTTGTTGCGAACGATCACTACCGTGAGATCCAGGGTGTGGGGCGCTTGGAGGCGTAGCGGGTTAAGCGTCCTGGTTAGATTCCGGCCGCGGGCATATCCTGCATGTCATCCCTTCTCTCTCTCTCACCTATCCTTCCTGTCAATCTCTACTGTCTCTATCACAATAAAAAGGAAAATATGAGTGGGACTGTTTGCCCTGCACAATACTGCATTACTCCTTGATACCGTACTTTGAATCTAAAGTATCTTATATGAGATTTCCAACAGAATTTACTGTCTAATATTACTCCTAGAAATTTGATCTCATATACTTGTTCAATATTGACGTTGTCTATTGTTACTTGCACTTGTGTATCTATTTTGCGGTTTCCAAAGACCATCCGTTTGGTTTTGTCCACATTCAGTGAGAGTTTATTAATGTCAAACCATAGTTTTAATTTGGACAATTCAGTTGAAATAATCTCCAAGAGTTTGTTTAAATTATCTCCAGAACAGAAGATGTTTGTGTCGTCCCCAAAATAATACATTTAAACATAGTTGATACCTTACAGATGTCATTTATGTACAAAATAAATAATAACGGGCCCAACACTGACCCCTGTGGGACTCCACAGGTAATGTCAAGTATGATGAAGTTAGGGATGTCCCGATCCGATATCGATATCGGATATCGCTGCGATATCGGTCCTGAATGCTGGATCGCAGATCGCACCAGAAAAAAAATAGGCTTCGATCTGCGTGGCCGATCTGGCGTGTCACTCACGTGATGACAACAGTAGAGTTGGCTAGTTGCTACCTGTTTGTAATAAGTCTGACAATGTCATGATGCTAGCTGGTGAAATCATAAACCATTTGCTTTAGTAATTTTTCGTTATTTACATAGTCTGAAACTACAGATGGTAAGCTTTCAAATTATGCGTCAGACATTGAAATCGGAAACAAATTCAAGGTGACACGAGTATTTGAATGTTGGTGCACCGAATGGGAATGCGACAGGAGAAAAGTGACTGACCAAACCACAACAACAAACGCTGCTAGCGGCTAACAGTGGTACATCGCTACAAACATGGACATGGACATGGACATGCTAAAAACATGGACATGCTAAAAACACATAACTACACATAACTAGATGAACACACAGTCCTTGCTTTTGAACACGTCCTAAAACGAGAGTATGTTTACAAGTCATTATCACTTACTGGTAGCCTCCGAAAAACGAGAATAGTTAATCCAATCCACAGATTATAACTGTTTTTTATTATATGGACTGGGTACTTAAAACTTGAGTTGGAAAAAAAAGAAAACCAGATATTGTTGACACCCCTTCGATTTCTGGTCTCACCAGCGGGCGTCACTAGGCTACACTTTTAAAAAGGGTCCTATAATTGATTTGCCATTTGTAAGAGAAGATAAATAGAATAAAAACCTGAAGGCACTAAAACTAGAAATCAGACAGTAACTCTTTTTTTCTACAATGCTGAATGCTGCTGTCTAAATTGTTTTAACCAGTTGGTCACTGAGTACTGCAGAGTACTGTTTTTGTTGCTTGAATAAAGGCTGGCAGTCTTTAATAGCCAACTGTTGTTGTGGACTATATACTGGGGAAGTATTTGTTATTATTCAGGAGTAAAACAATAAATACAAATATCGGATTGATATCGGTATCGCAGATACCTGAAGCCCAGGTATCGGTATCGGTAGTGAAACGGGACATCCCTAGATGAAGTATGATTGCCTATCTTATCAAACTGTTGTCTATTGGAAATGTAGCTTTTTAACCAGCTCAGTGCCACACCTCTCATCCCATATCTTTCCAATTTATACAGTAAGATGTTATGGTCAATAGTATCAAAGGCTTTTTTCAAATCTATAAATATTCCTAATGCATATTCCTTGTTGTCAATACAGTTAGTTATTTCTTCTGTCAAATCCATTAGTGCCATAGTTGTTGATCTATTTGTTCTAAATCCATATTGGTTGTCAGTTAACAAGTTGTGTTTCTCAATGAAGCTATTCAGTCTCACAATGAATAGTTTCTCCAAGATAAATAAATAAGATTCTAAAGAAGTCCATGGTGTGAACGGTTGCCTTTGTATTCATGCTTTTGTGTCATGCATAAACAATGAATAATGAGACAGGTACCTCTCACCAAAACATTTGTTATGTCCGTCATCACAATGCCAGAGTACAGTCTGCAGCTTTATAGCCTTTGGACCGAAGCCAAGTCTGCAGGACCTGGACCATGCCAGTCTGTGGCAGCTCAAAGATGTTTCAGAGTTTATTTAGACGTCTCTGAATCTGTCAGCGGTCACATCCACAATGCTGATGTATTGTTCCAATGTTTCTCAACTGTCACACACTAAGCCTGTGTTTTCACCGGCCGTGTCACCTCTCCCCTCTCTCCCTCTCCCTCTCCCATCTCTCCCTCTCTCCATCTCTCCCATCTCTCCATCTCTCCATCTCTCCCATCTCTCCCATCTCTTCCATCTCTCCCTCTCTCCCTCTCTCCATCTCTCCCTCTCCCATCTCTTCCATCTCTCCCTCTCTCCCTTTCTCCCTCTCTCCCTCTCTCCATCTCTCCCTCTCTCATCTCTCCCATCTCTCCATCTCTCCCTCTCTCCCCCCCTCATCTCTCCCATCGTAGACCAAGACGACCTCAGACGGACCGTCTCAGAACCAGAACCGCTCCAGTGCAGGAAGGATGAGTTCGCCTGCCTCCGCATGCGGCGCTGCGTGTCCCTGCGCTTCCGCTGCGACGGCGTGGACGACTGCGGTGACGGAGGCAGTGACGAGGCCTCCTGTGGGGACTCCGCCCCTCCTCGGCCGCTGACCCCTCCCACCCCTCCTCCTCCCCCCACCCTGTGTTCCGCCTCCTCTGAGTTCCGGTGTGGCGACGGCCAGTGCGTGCCTCACGCCTGGAGGTGCGACCGCTCCCCCGACTGCGCCGACGCCAGCGACGAGGACGACTGTGGTGAGACGACGTGTGTGTTGTTGCTAGGCTACTCTGTTGTTGCTAGGCTACTCTGTTGTTGTACTACTAAGATGCTAGTGTTGTTGCTAGGCTACTCTGTTGTTGTTGTGCTACTAAGATGCTAGTGTTGTTGCTAGGCTACTCTGTTGTTGTTGTTGTTGTTGTTCTACTAAGATGCTAGTGTTGTTGCTAGGCTACTCTGTTGTTGTTGTTGTGCTACTAAGGCTGCGGCGTTCGTAAGTTCACTCTGGAAATCTGATCAGCACTCATCAGGGTTCCCACGGGTCGTTGAAATCCTTGAAAGTTTGTGAATTTGATAAAGAAAAAATCAAGGTCTTTAAAAGTTTTTGAAAATAGAAAGTGCTTGAATTCCCCCCCTCTCTCTCTCTCTCTCTCTCTCTCTCTCTCTCTCTCTCTCTCTCTCTCTCTCTCTCTCTCTCAAAAATAAATAAATATATGTATAATAAAAAAAGAATTGTGATAGAGAAGAGACCATCTAGTCACACATTCAAGCCTCTCTTTGTAATTGTTGTCTGTGAACGGATAGTTCCTATTATATACATTCTCATCTAGATCTGTCTCAAACTGTGCCGTGTTGGGTCCTTGAATTTGAGGGAATTGAGTCTTGAAGGTCCTTGAAAGGTGCTTGAATGTGATGTTTCAGGTGTGGGAACCCTGACTCATGGAATGCCTCCTGTCCAATCAAATTACTTTGGGTCCCTTTATGACGTTGAACCCAGCAGTGTGCGCTCCGGCTCACTCAGAGCAAATTTATGAACGCACCCTGTGTATCCTGTCTGGCGCAGTAGTTCTTGTGGTCGGCCAGCAGAGGGCGATAGAGCGCCAAGTAGCGCTGTTTGTTTTCCATTTGGTTTTTGTTCTGTTACAGAAAGTGGTCCTACCTGCCTGCTTTCTTATTTCATAAGATTGTTTACAGTCGTAGTTGTTGCTTTTGTTGATGGATGACGACATTTGAGAAAGAGCGAGTGCTGTTTGTTTGTTTGTCGGTACATTAGTGTTACAAGCATGCCAAGTATTGCAAAGGTGTGTCTTACAAGATTTCTTTGAAAGAAAATGCACTCTGTAATGTTACTAATGGTAGGCACTGACATACATGTATAATGTAGGGATCTTCTTTTATGTTGACCGTATATAGATTGTTGACCGTATATAGATTGTTGACCGTGGATATTATTGTCTGGATATAATTGATTCTTAATAGATTGCAGTGTTTCCTCTACATGCATTTATTGGTGGCGGGCCGCCACGAATGAATTTCCTCCGCCACGAATTGATTCAGTCCACAAAAAAAAAAAAAAAAACTTCTAAAAAAAATAAAAATAATAATCTGAACATTTTAGCTGATTAAAATATATCTGATCCTAGATCAGCGCTATAATGGATGTTGACTAAAAGTGCACCTAAATCCACGCCCATCTCTCTCTAACCGCTGATCCAAAATCAGATTAATGACATTCAGTTGACGACGTGACACAAGGGCTGGACCGTGAATAACACCGGCTATGGAGGTGCTACAAACACAGTTTTAATTTCTCTAAATTCACCATCGGTATACGGTCATTTTGAGCCCTTACCCACCGCGCTGACACCCCGAGAACATATACTTTTAATACGAAACTCGATCAACCGGGCGTTCGGGAGTTCTACCGCTGCTGGACGGAACTCCCGCTGACAGCGGGTCGAGGGGATATTTCTACCCGGGAATTCGCTCCTTGCTGTGTCCACGGTGATGGGAGTGGAGGATCGACTCCATTCAAAAACTTTTGGATTCGCTGTCCTCCCATGTATCCGGACACGTTGGAATTATTTTCCTAACCCCGCTTTTGTGCTCATGTAGGCCTACTTCGTATTATATTATAGCTGATGATCTTTGTGTGTGTGTATGTGACTGTCAGTCACAAGTTCATATTCTGTATATTCATATTATTTTTTTGGGCCATCCTCTAGTTTTGGCTGTGATTAGATCGTTGTTTTGAGCGCGCGTGCGCGTTTCATGCGCGTGCACGCGAAAAAATTCGCGGCCAGGGCTATCCGCCACCATTGTCAAAATTCCTGGAGGAAACACTGGATTGAGTAAAACGTATAAAGCACGAAGAGCTTAAATCAATTGTCTCCAAAGAGGCCTTTTATTAAGCAAAGTTACATGAGCGCAGAGAGAAACGAGCAGACCAAGAAGCGAAAGCCCAAAAGCCAAAAGCCCCCAACGATGGGTGGGACTCATATTTATAGAACTGTCCTTGGTCATGAGGTCACTACTCTTGGGAACCAATCATATTATACAAATCTGTGATTACACAAGTTATGGGCTCTGTCCATAGTCAGAATTATTTATTGCGCCACAGATCTTGGCCCATCCCTTACAGGAAGAAAATGGGCCTTCCTTGAGTGCTGCTAGATTCACCAAACTGTAGAGAGACTTCCATTTCTCAGTATACAACGATATAAAACTATAACACTATCTTAACGTAGCCCCTTACTGATGTGTCGGTCCAATGTTTCTGAGCTGTCACACGCAGGGCCGGTCCTAGGCATTTAGGTGCCCTAGGCGAGAGTATGATTTGATGCCCCCCCTCCCCCCAATTCTTTTTGGCGCCACCTAGGGGTGGGACGATTAGAAAATGTCATGTCACGATTATCGAGGGCAAAATAATCGCGATCCACGATATTATCGCGAGAATTAAAAAAAAAAATTAAAAAAAAAAAGTTTTTTAGAATGCCAATAAAACACACTGTAATCACTTTAACTTAGATTTTGTTGTATTTTTATTGAATCATGTTAATAACATTAACATCATTTTTAAAACATCTTGACAAAAATCAAAATCTTTAATAAAATCTTAAATAAGGTAATGATAAATTATAAGGTATCACTGCATAAATAAAGGAAAAAAATACTGTCAAACAAAACTTGAACACTGACACTTTTCTGTCATCAAACTGAGTGCTAGCCTTGTGGCTTAGAGACTTGAAAGCTTCAAGATAGGTTAAAGTGCAAAAATGTCAACATGTTCACTTTTTCGGAGAGGTGTGCTCGGAGAGGTGTGAGTATGTGCCCACTGGCACTAAAATGTGCCCACTGGCACTAAACACTCTCTCTGAAGGAACACTAGTTGCAGGTATGCATAGAAGCCTGCGGGCAACCCTGGAAAGGTGAGGCAATGGACACGGGGCCGATGCAGCCATGGTGAGAAGGCTAGCATACGTTAGTGACTGACTGACAAGGCTGACTTGACAGTCACGTTACCCATGCAGGCTGAACAATCACGCAAGACACATTTCTGTGAGGATATTCGCGCGCGGCTCATGTGAGAAATCTCAATTATATTACTATTTATTTATAACATACGATTATGACATCCTCCCTCTCGCCAGTTTGGGGCAACATAGACTTCTCCCCTGGTGCCACGGATAGGGGTTTCAAGCGGTGGGACAGCAAAGGGATGGTTACTATCGGACATTTATATGATACGGAAATACTACTTTCATTTGACCAATTATGTAAGAAATATGACCTACCACGAAATGAGTTTTTCAGATACCTTCAGATACGAAGTTTTTTAAATAGCCAAAAAGACACTGGCCTCTGTCACCAACCCTCTCCGCTGGAGGAGATAGTCTCTGCTGGAAAGACGAGAGGCATTCTGGGGCTTGGGTATAGAGCACTTTCAAAATATGATAAAGGCAAACCTGCATTTACGCCCAAAGACTGGAATAATGACCTGAACATTAATACTGATGAAGCAACTTGGTCACTAATATGGCAATCGGCAAACGACATCTCAATCTGTAATAGGACGAAGGAAACGCAATTTAGACTACTACAACGTTTGCAGATTACTCCCCAACTTAGACATAAAATGGATCATAACAAATCGGAAATGTGTACAAAGTGTATTACCGAGGTTGGGAGCTTTGTTCATTGTGTTTGGACTTGTAGATATATAGATGATTACTGGAAAGGTATAGTGGATAAAATTCATCTAATTCTAGATGTTACATTGGATAAGGACCCCATGTGTCTATTGTTTGGGTTGCCAGACAAACAACTTAAAAGTATGCATTCCAAAAGACTTCTGTGTATCTTCACTTTTTGTGCAAGGAAAAATATATTGCTGAAATGGATAGACTGCAAACCGCCTACAATAGCTGGATGGTACAAGGTAATTTTTTATATGATTCCTATGGAATATCTGACATATAGGTCTAAGTGTAAGATAAAGACATTCTATAAGATTTGGTCTCCGTTCTTAGATTATATTGGTACCAGACTGGCTGCCATTGTAATGAAAGGTTTGGTGGATTACACTCAAGAAAGTACACAAGACTAATGTGTAACAGATCTACAATGTATGGGTCACAATATTATTTACTGTGCTGGTGTTGTGCTGCCGCTGTGTTTAGGACTGTAAGACATGGATGCTGTCTCCGATGGGGGTGATCCCCCCCATATATTATGGCATTTGTTGTGTCATTTTCTTTTCTGTTTATTTCTGATATGTGACATTGCCTCCTCCCCCACTGTTTTTTTGTTTTTGTTTCGTTTTTAAACATTTTCTGTTTATGGACAATGTACTGCATAACAAAGTGCAAAACTAGTTTTCTACTATTAATGGGACAATAACCTCCCCCACGGATACTAGTTGTTGTTGTTATGTCCTGTTGTGTACATGTCTCTGTGAAACTCAATAAAAATATTAACCCCCCCCCAAAAAAACACACATAGGTCACATACATTAATACATACAATAAAAACAGACAGAAAAAGCAGTGTTTATAAAATGTAGTGCCTATTTAAAAAGTCCAGTCATTTAAAAATAATAATTAAAAAAAACTAAAAAAAAACGATTATGACGATTATTCAACTAATTAAAATTCTCCACGATAAAGTTATCGCGGGTGTTTTTATCGCGATTAACGATAAACACGATAATCGTCCCATCCCTAGCGCCACCACCAGTACTGCCTCATCACCACCCACACATTCAACAGTAAGCCACCTTCGAGAGAGGGCACGCACGTTATAGTTGCGGGCAGGTGGGCGGGAGGGGGGGGGGGGAGGTTCGCAAGAGGCGGAGGGACTAATCGCGAAGCATAATACAGACGGCTAATAGAGTAGGCTGAGACATATTTTCATAGAGACATGAAATTCATAGAGACATACAATTATTCAAATGTAAAAGAAAAAAAGAAATTGGCATTTGGCGCCCTCGAGGCATTTGGTGCCCTAGGCGACCGCCTAGTTCGCCTATGCCTAGGACCGGCCCTGGTCACACGCTAACCCTAGCTAACCCTACGCTAACCCTACGCTAACCCTAGCTAACCCTAGCTAACCCTAGCTTACCTAGCTAACCCTACGCTCACCCTACGCCCTACGCCCTACGCTCACCCTAGCTAACCCTACGCTAACCCTACGCTAACCCTACGCTAACCCTATGCTAACCCCAACTTTCACCGTCTGTATTCACTCTCCCATGGCAGATCAGAACGAGTGTCTGGAGAACAACGGCGGCTGCTCCCACCTGTGTGTGGACCTGCCGTTGGGCTTCCTCTGTGACTGCCCCGCGGGGATGAGGCTGCTGGGGGACTCCCGGTGTGAACGTGAGTTTACATTTACATTTACATGTTTGGCGTTTAGCAGAAGACGCCTTATTCCAAAGCGACTTACAATCATACATTTGAATACTAAGCATGTGAATCATCAGTCCACCAGTCGTAGCAGGAAGAGTAATCCAGCTCAGGCCCGGGGGGCCATTGATAGAAGGAAAAACCTTCTTCTATCACTATTATTATTATTATATATTTATTTTTTTAACACTGGAGAAACAGAGAAACAGTACACGGAGGGCAATAGAAGTTCTTAGGGACACAGTAGAGGGGAAAGCGGGTGTCTTTAGGAGACGTAGTGCTGAGGGGCAGAAGATGTCTCAGGAGGGGCCGGTCGGACCGGAGCACCTGCCCCACCATGACTCTGCTGTTCACTACTCTGTTATACTTGGGAGTCAACAAATCATGTGGTGCAGCTGGAGGAATAGAAATAGTATTTGTTTAATAGAAATAGTATTTGTTTAATAGAAATAGTATTTGTTTTCTTGGTTGATTAAGCCTGCCTGACCGCAGTGGTAACAGTGGATTAGTCCCCTAAGTGGAAACGCTGTCTGTCACCCCGGGCAGGTTCAATCATAGGGCTTTCACACCGGCAAAGAACCGTGCCGGTTCACGTTCGCATTCGGAAACCTCCGAACATTGGCGCTGTCTGGCGAACGATACACTGGTATGAACGCGGGCTTGTTCGCCAGACAGCGCCAACGTTCGGAGGTTTCCGAACGCGAACGCGAACTGGCACGGTTCTTTGCCGGTCTTAGAACCTCTGAAAAAATCATACATATAAATATCTGCTCTTTCCCCCCAGACATTGACAAGTGCCTAGACACGGACATGTGCAGTCAGCTGTGTGTCCATGACAACGGGGTCCTGTCCTGCCTCTGCCACGAGGGCTACCTGCTGAACCCCCGGACAGGGGAGTGTCAGGCCAAAGGTGAGGTGACATTCTAAATTCTATTCTTTGGAGTTGCTTCCAAATCTCAAGTCAACTGATTACCAGCCGATTATCAGCAGCTCTCGAACCATTGGGATTTCCCCACACAGATATCAAATAGCCTAGCATGCATTAAAAGAACTTGATAGAAGTCGATGCCAAATAGTAGTATTGTAAACTGTCTCCACTTGAGGAAAGACACAATAGTTTGAAGAGCAATGTCAACCGACGGTAACAGGTAACACACCTGTGTGTGTTTGCTCTCCGCTTGGCACAGATGAATAGACGACGTGGACTTTGCTGAATGCTGACACACCCCTGGCAGGATAATAGGCCTTGTCATCACGCCTGATCGAAGCGTGAAACATGTAGCGTAGCAACCTTTCTAAGAACATCAAAGGCATAAAGAAGTACGACCTAGCTGTGGTGGAGATCGGCCAAAAAGCATTGTAGCATTGTTAACCCAAAACCAGGTGCGTTTAAGTCTAACTCGTTAGGGAAGGGCCGTCTGTCTGCGTAGTAGTCGGTTATCTCTTAATTGCTGAGACCTTTCTTTCATCAGTGGAGAGGAATGTACTTCCTCAAGGTTGAGATATCGTAGCGTCAGATAGTATTTCGTGTGTGACTCATAGCTGCGTGTCTGTGTGTGCCTGCCTGCCTGCGTGTGTGTGTGTGCACACCTGCGTGTGTGTGTACGCCTGCGTGTGTGTGTGCACGCCTGCGTGTGTGTGTGTACGCCTGCGTGTGTGTGCTGTGTGCCCAGTTTGTGGTGGTGCAAGCGTCTTAATGTCAACACGCTGAACCGTATTGAGACGTCAGTCAGGGGTGAGTGTGTTTCTAACAGCCTGTGTGTGTGCGTGTGTGTGTGTGTGTGTGTTTGCTCCTGTGTGTGTGTGTGTGTGTGTGTTTGCTCCTGTGTGTGTGTGTGTGTGTGTGTGTTTGCTCCCGTGTGTGTGTGTGTGTGTTTGCTCCCAGGGGCCGTGCCTCAGCTGGTGTTCAGCAGCGGGGAGGGGGTGCGGCAGGTCTCCACGTCTGCCGGCCGGTACAGGGAGGTGGCACCGCAGCTGCTGGGCCCGGGGCCGCTGGCCGCCCACACCAGGAACCACACGCTGTACTGGGCCGGGCCGGGCCGGGGCGCCATCTACAGGTAACACACCTCAGAGGGGCGGGGCTCCATCTATAGGTAACACACCTCAGAGGGCGGGGCTCCATCTATAGGTAACTCACCTCAGAGGGCGGGGCTCCATCTATAGGTAACACACCTGAGTCACTGGGCTCCATCTATAGGTAACACACCTGAGAGGGGCTCCATCTATAGGTAACTCACCTGAGAGGGGCTCCATCTATAGGTAACACACCTGAGAGGGGCGGGGCTCCATCTATAGGTAACACACCTGAGAGAGTCACTGGGCTCCATCTATAGGTAACACACCTGAGAGGGGCTCCATCTATAGGTAACACACCTGAGAGGTCACTCTGTACTGGGCTGGGCCGGGGCGGGGCTCCATCTATAGGTAACACACCTGAGAGGGTCACTGGGCTCCATCTATAGGTACATTTACATTTTTGGCATTTAGCAGACGCCTTATTCCAAAGCGACTTACAATCAATACATTTGACTACACCTCAGAGGGGCACTCTGTACGGGTCTGGGCTGGGGCGGGGCTCCATCTATAGGTAACACACCTGAGAGGGGCACTCTGTACGGGTCTGGGCTGGGGCGGGGCTCCATCTATAGGTAACACACCTGAGAGGTCACTCTGTACGGGTCTGGGCTGGGCTGGGGTGGGGCTCCATCTATAGGTAACACGCCTGAGAGGTCACTCTGTACGGGTCTGGGCTGGGCTGGGGCGGGGCTCCATCTATAGGTAACACACCTGAGAGGGTCACTTCTTAGATAGCTTTCTTCCCCACAGCCCTGTGTGGTGGTGTTTCCTCAGCTTAACAACCCTTGTGTGCTGCAACACTGTTGTAACAACATTCTTAAGAATTCTGTGCTGTGGGAACATAGGGATGAGCCCTTTTCAACTTAACTTCCTTTTCAACTTAACTTCCTTTTCAACTTAGCTACCCTTTTCAACTTAGCTAGCCTTTTCAACTTAGCTACCCTTTTCAACTTAGCTAGCCTTTTCAACTTAGCTAGCCTTTTCAACTTAGCTAGCCTTTTCAACTTACATGAGACATATAAGTCATATAGGGCCGGTTTCACAGACAAGGCTTAAGCCTAGTCCTGGACTAAATCACACTTTCAATGTAAAATCTCCATTGAAGATGTTTTTTAGTCTAGGATTAGGCTTAAGCCTTGTCTGTGAAACCGGCCCATAAACATATAAGTCATATAAACTGCTTCCAATGTTCTAAAAACGTTCTATATCTGGCCCCCTATTACTGCCACACTGTAGACATATCTCTCAGCTCCCATACGTCCCACCCCTGCGTACGTCTGACCCACCCCTGCGTCTCCCACACCAGGGTCTCCATGGACGTGAGTTCCCAGCAGCCTTCTCTGGTGTTAGAAGGCCGTGGGTCCGTCTCAGGACTGGCGGTGGACTGGATCCACGACCTCCTCTACTGGACCGACTCCGACACTCAGTCCATCAACGTCGCTCCGCTGGACGGGTCCACACGGCGCCTTCTGATTGGAGGGCTGGCTCAGCCTACCGGGGTGGCCGTGGAGCCCTTACTGGGGTGAGTTCCTGGGGGGTGTTCCATCAACGTCGCTAAAGGATTTTTTTTTATTTTTTTTTAAGTCATTCATTTTAAACTGTTTGTCTCACTCCTTGACCTCGGTCTTGTTAAGATTGAGCTTGAGATGGTGGTCAGCCATCCATGTTGAAATGTCAGCGAGACATGCAGAGATACGGGTTGCCACGTGTAGATTAGACCAGCAGCACGAGGCATGTAATGTCACGAGGCATGACCCTTTCATTGGCATGATGAAGGACACTCACCTTCCTCCTCAGAAACACAAGAAACAAACCGAACCCACACAGAAACACACAGTAGGAATGACGAAGAGCATGTTAGTTCAGATTCAGATTCAGATTCAGATAACAGCACTTACAGTAAGTGCTGTTAAAGGAGCACAGTCTAATACTGTGCTACTGAGATGCTAACCCGCGGACTCTGGTTGACGCGCCGTGCGTTCTAGTTTGATGTGTTCTGTTGGTTATACACGATCCGTAGTCATTGGTTTGCTGCACAAAAAACCTTTATTACGTTACGAATGTGCCACATTCCATTTGGCTTAATCACTGGTATAAAAACGATAACAACAACAAACTCAGCGCCATTGCGGTCAAACCTATTTGCCCTTCCGGGGTCAACACCTGACGATAACAACAATTGTACTACCTTATAAAGACCTGCCTCAGGTATTGTGACAGCGCCACCCCATGCCCACACAGTGAATTACCACACATATGACAGGACCATATTTGGCTCTTACAAGTGCGTTTATACCGGTACTTTTTTTCACGTGTATACAAAAACAAATGCAAAAAAACAGGACAACACAGGACAGGCAACAGTGCATTGGATAGTGATACATACTGTATATTAAGTGCAGTGCAGAGTTTTTACAGTGAGTCCAGTGCATATTCAGTCCTGGGTAGACTTGGGGGAGGGGGAAGCCAGAGTCATTTATCAGCCTGGCGGCTGAGGGGAAGAACCTGAGCCTGTGGCGGGCCTTTACTTTCTCCCAGAGGGAAGCAGGGTGAGGAGGCCGTGGCCGGGGGTGGGAGGGGTCGGCCATGATCTTCCTTGCCCTCCTCAGAGCCTTCAGTGGGGTAGACCTGGTAGCATAGAGAGTGTGTTGTTGTGTAATCATGTAAGAATGTGTTCTCTACGCCTCCTGTGGGTTTTTACTGGTGAAACTAGTTCATCCTCCTCCTCAGTTTCCACAGTGTCGTGCCCTCACTAAACCGGTATCATCATCATCATCGTCGTTATAAGTCATAATTAAGGGATTGCGGACTTTCTTACAATGGAACATTCCAGATACTGGAGGTTCTAGTTATGTACTGTCCACCCAAACCCTCAGGTACTGTACCCCCATACCCTCAGGTACTGTACCCCCAAACCCTCAGGTACTGTCCACCCAAACCCTCAGGTACTGTACCCCCAAACCCTCAGGTACTGTACCCCCAAACCCTCAGGTACTGTACCCCCAAACCCTCAGGTACTGTACCCCCAAACCCTCAGCTACCCCCAAACCCTCAGGTACTGTAAACCCTCAGGTACTGTACCCCCAAACCCTCATGTACTGTACACCCATACCCGCAGGCCGACCAGACAGTTTGAGATTGCTGAGCTCACTGGCTTTTTATTTTTAAGTATTGAATGATGTTCCAAACTATTTTCTGGTTCTATATTTTCAGTTTTTAGTCCTAATAACGGCGTCTTTGACTTTCACTGACACCTCTCTTCACACCTCTCTTCACACCTCTCTTCACACCTCTCTTCTCACCTCTCTTCACACCTCTCTTCGGTCGTCATGTTGGCAGACGTCAATCGCCGACCCCAGAGGTCAACCGCGAAGCCTAGAATAGATACTAAGACATTGACGGCTGTCTTAACGCTGCACCACTCATCTGTCTGAACGCACAACTCATCTGACGGAACACACCTGACTAACCAGAAACGCCAGTCAAGCTTGTAGCTTGTAGACTAGATGGAACCAGAAAGTAATAGTCGCTTGAGGGAATCGAGGAGGAGGGTCATAGAAGGGTCATGAGAGGGTCATAGGAGGGTCATGAGAGTAGTTGGATGACGCGCCTAACAATTCATTCGGAGGGTCATAGGAGGGTCATGAGAGGGTCATGAGAGGAGGAGGGTCATAGGAGGGTCATGAGAGGGTCATGAGAGGGTCATGAGAGGAGGAGGGTCATAGGAGGGTCATGAGAGTAGATGTATGACGCGCCAAACAATTCGCTGGGATCCAAAAAGTATATAAGCGATCAAAAGCAAGAAAATAACAAATGATGCGTATATCTCTGCATCCAATGCGGTCAATAAAAAATACAGCGAGTGAAAAAGTATAGAGCCAAAATAAGAACAAAATGCTTCTCTTCCCATTACTTACAGAGGACACCAACACATCCGCCGCAGAGGGCGGTTCATTACGATCCGCTCCCGGACGGAGCGATATAAAAAATCATTTATCCCGGCTGCACTAAGACTGTTCAATGGCAACTAAAGTAGCAGTCGGGGTCAAGGCTCCTGAATTTGTATTTATTATTTATTTTAATCATCATCATCACTTTTTAGTATTTTAATATAATAACTATAGCCATCTTTTTAATCCACTTTTATATCATGATCTCACTGTTTTTTATATACTGTACATGGCTGGCCCAGTGTTGTTGTCTGTCCTTTATGTTGTGTTGTGTTGTTATGTGTGGTTTTTAGTGGAGTGGCGCGGCAAAATGAATTTCCCCACGGGGATAAATAAAGTATCTTTGAATCCATAAAGGGTGCTAGCTAATGGCTGAGGTAATAATAAACGCCATTTACCATAATACCTTTTTACCTGACGCCTTTATCCAAAGCCACTTACGTTGCAGTGAATGCAGACATGTTTCAGTATATGTGGTTCCAGGTAGGCGGTAGGTAAGGACACATTTGTCTTTGCAGCTGCGTGTGCTCAGAGTACCAGACAAATGACATCACCACATGGCCATGCAGAGACCTTGTAGAGCTCTTAACAGGTTGAACTTTGAACTGTCAAAAACCTGTTGGAAAGTTAGGGCCTTTTGTGTCCATCTGGCGACACTGTTCTGACCTGGGAGAGGTCTGCAGGATGTGATAGGAGCCTTATCCAGGGTTCCCACGCTGGTCTTAAAAAGCCTTAAAGTCTAAAATCCAGCGATCCGATTTATAAGGCCCAAAAAGGTTAGCTTGTCCTGCAAGGAAGCTTTTGTCCACTTTGTTCTCTTCACGGTGAAGTGACTTTCTACAGTTAACTGTTAATATGGAATATATGATATGTTAATGTTAATACATTTACTTTTGAGTTATTATGATGGGACTTATTTATTTTATATTAATTATCCTTCAGACTTTTTTTGTCTGTATGGCAGTGAAACCCCTAATTTCATCACCTCGAGGATGACAAAAAGCTATCATATGGTGTCGCGAACAGGTCAAAAACCATATCCAAAGAGGTCTTAAAAAGGTATTAAAAGGTCTTAAATTTGACTTGTTGAAACTTGTAGGAACCCTGCTGAGATCCTGTAAGGAAATCAGTCCGACCACATGTATTTACGCGGAAATGAATCAAGCTGGAACCAAAAAAATGCCAATTCTTTGTCTGTATGGCAGTGAAATCCCTAATTTCATCACCTCGAGGATGACAAAAAGCTATAATTCTATTCAAAGAGGTCTAAAAAAGGTCTAAAAAGGTCTTAAATCTGACTTGTTGAAACTTGTAGGAACCCTGCTTATCCTGTCCTGGACTAACGCAGCGCTCCTCTCTCTCTAGGCTGCTGTTCTGTCCTGGACTAACGCAGCGCTCCTCTCTCTCTGCAGGCTGCTGTCCTGTCCTGGACTAACGCAGCGCTCCTCTCTCTCTAGGCTGCTGTTCTGTCCTGGACTAACGCAGCGCTCCTCTCTCTCTGCAGGCTGCTGTTCTGTCCTGGGCTAACGCAGCGCTCCTCTCTCTCTGCAGGCTGCTGTCCTGTCCTGGACTAACGTAGCGCTCCTCTCTCTCTAGGCTGCTGTTCTGTCCTGGGCTAACGCAGCGCTCCTCTCTCTCTGCAGGCTGCTGTCCTGTCCTGGACTAACGCAGCGCTCCTCTCTCTCTAGGCTGCTGTCCTGTCCTGGGCTAACGCAGCGCTCCTCTCTCTCTAGGCTGCTGTTCTGTCCTGGACTAACGCAGCGCTCCTCTCTCTCTAGGCTGCTGTTCTGTCCTGGACTAACGCAGCGCTCCTCTCTCTCTAGGCTGCTGTTCTGGGCTAACGCAGCGCTCCTCTCTCTCTGCAGGCTGCTGTCCTGTCCTGGACTAACGCAGCGCTCCTCTCTCTCTAGGCTGCTGTCCTGGACTAACGCAGCGCTCCTCTCTCTAGGCTGCTGTTCTGTCCTGGACTAACGCAGCGCTCCTCTCTCTCTGCAGGCTGCTGTCCTGTCCTGGACTAACGCAGCGCTCCTCTCTCTAGGCTGCTGTTCTGTCCTGGGCTAACGCAGCGCTCCTCTCTCTAGGCTGCTGTTCTGTCCTGGACTAACGCAGCGCTCCTCTCTCTCTAGGCTGCTGTTCTGTCCTGGACTAACGCAGCGCTCCTCTCTCTCTAGGCTGCTGTTCTGTCCTGGACTAACGCAGCGCTCCTCTCTCTCTAGGCTGCTGTCCTGTCCTGGACTAACGCAGCGCTCCTCTCTCTCTAGGCTGCTGTTCTGTCCTGGACTAACGCAGCGCTCCTCTCTCTCTGCAGGCTGCTGTCCTGTCCTGGACTAACGTAGCGCTCCTCTCTCTCTAGGCTGCTGTCCTGTCCTGGACTAACGCAGCGCTCCTCTCTCTCTGCAGGCTGCTGTTCTGTCCTGGACTAACGCAGCGCTCCTCTCTCTCTAGGCTGCTGTCCTGGACTAACGCAGCGCTCCTCTCTCTCTGCAGGCTGCTGTCCTGTTCTGGACTAACGCAGCGCTCCTCTCTCTCTAGGCTGCTGTTCTGTCCTGGACTAACGCAGCGCTCCTCTCTCTCTAGGCTGCTGTTCTGTCCTGGACTAACGCAGCGCTCCTCTCTCTCTAGGCTGCTGTTCTGTCCTGGACTAACGCAGCGCTCCTCTCTCTCTAGGCTGCTGTTCTGTCCTGGACTAACGTAGCGCTCCTCTCTCTCTAGGCTGCTGTCCTGTCCTGGACTAACGCAGCGCTCCTCTCTCTCTAGGCTGCTGTTCTGTCCTGGACTAACGCAGCGCTCCTCTCTCTCTAGGCTGCTGTCCTGTCCTGGACTAACGCAGCGCTCCTCTCTCTCTGCAGGCTGCTGTCCTGGACTAACGCAGCGCTCCTCTCTCTCTAGGCTGCTGTTCTGTCCTGGACTAAAGGCCTTTGCACACCAATGCGTGCGTTTACGCCTGCGTATTTTTAATCCGTCATCCGAAAAAAAAACGTTACGCACAGAGACCTTGCACACCGGTCCGTTGCGGAGTCCGTTGCGTTTTTTTACGTTGCGAACTTTCAGGGTCAGTTGACACTCCTACTCTCCTCTCCTCTCCTAACCCTTTCGCAATACGCAACATGGAGTCTTCAAGCAGTGAGGATGATTTTGTGCTCCTCTCACTTCTTGAAAATAGGAAAAGGAAAAGGAAATATTGGATCCACCCCATCCTCAGAACTCGTCGGCAGCAAGGGGAGTTTCAACTGCTAATAAAATATCTGAGGAATTATCCAGATCGTTTCCAGGTTTACCTCAGAGATGTGTGTCTCTCACTATTTACCTCAGAGATGTGTGTCTCTCACTATTTACCTCAGAGATGTGTGTCTCTCACTATTTACCTCAGAGATGTCTCTCACTGTTTACCTCAGTGTACATTCGTACGGTGGCCAGAGTTGGCCAGAGTAAAAAATAAAAAACTACTCTCAAAAGGCTTTTGACGGACGCGAAAACGCAGAAAATCGAACCTGTTGCGTTTTTTTTTTTGACAGACGAATAATTACGGATTGGTGTGCAAGCGTGGTTGACACAACATGAGTTCTAATTTATTTTTTTAACGGACGTAAAAAACGCGCGTAAAAAACGCGTTGGTGTGCAAGGGCCTTAACGCAGCACTCCTCTCTCTCTGCAGGCTGCTGTTCTGGGCCGAGGGTGGCGGCTCCCCCAGGATCGGCCGTGCGTACCTGGATGGGCAGGGCAGCAAGGCGCTGGTCACCTCCGCCATACGCACCCCCGTCGCCATCTCTCTGGGTACGGCCTTATCTCACGCTGCACCCCGCCTCTGGAACTCTCTCCCTCAGCCACTCATAGGGCTTTCACACCGGCAGTTCCGAACGCCGGTTCGCGTTCGCGTTCGCGTTCGGAAACCTGCGAACGTTGGCGCTGTCTGGCGAACGTGCCCGCGTTCATACCAGTGTATCGTTCGCCAGACAGCGCCAACGTTCGGAGGTTTCCGAACGCGAACGGGAACCGGCGTTCGGAACTGCCGGTGTGAAAGCCCTATCAGAGACTCTGGAACTCTCTCCCTCACCCCCCCCCTCTCTGGAACTCTCTCCCTCACCCCCCCCTCTCTGGAACTCTCTCCCTCACCCCCCCCCCTCTGGAACTCTCTCCCTCACCCCCTCCTCTCTGGAACTCTCTCCCTCACCCCCCCCCCTCTGGAACTCTCTCCCTCACCCCCCTCCCTCTCGGGAACTCTCTCCCTCACCCCCCCCCCTCTGGAACTCTCTCCCTCACACCCACCTGTTCTCCCACGCATACAACCTCCCCTACCCCTAACCATCTCCCCTAACCCTGCCACCCCCCTCCCTCCCCCCCTGGACATGCATACAACCTCCCCTACCCCCTAACCATCTCCCCTAACCCTGCCACCCCCCCCTCCCCCCCCCTGGACATGCATACTACCTCCCCTACCCCTAACCATCTCCCCTAACCCTGCCACCCCCCCCCCTCCCCCCCTGGACATTGCTGTGTTAATTGTTCCCTGTGCCTGTTCGTTAACTCTGTGTTCTATGTGCTCATGTTATCTGTTTCTTGTTGTTTCTGTGTTTTCTGTTTTTCCCATATTGTCAGCGTCTTTGAGCCCCGGAAAAGCGCTTTATAAATACAATGAATTATTTTATTTATTTTTTACTGTTGTGGATTTAATGCCCATAGGCATTTTACAGAATTCATAATAGGATAAAATCCTCTACAGTATGTCTGGCTGTTTTTATACACGTGTCCTAGACAAATGAAACAACTGGTTAACTGTTTTTTGTTTTGGGACTTTCAAAGGCAGATGGTTGGGAAATGCTTTGATTGTAACATTTGGCAGGGTTCCCACGGGTCCTTGGAAGTGCTTGAATTCCCCCCCCCCCTCTCTCTCTCTCTCTCTCTCTCTCTCTCTGTCTCTCTCTCTCTCTCTCAATTTTTTTTTTTTTCTAAAATGTTTTACTTAGCTCGTCAACTAGTTCTGTCTCAAACTATGCCATGTTGGGTCCTTGAATTTGAGGGAATTGAGTCTTGAAAGTCCTTGAAAGGTGCTTGAATGTGATGTTTCAGAAGGTGTGGGAACCCTGATTTGATTTATAGAAATGTATTTTTTTCTTCTTTTTTTTCTTCCAGACATGACCCGCCAGCTCCTGTACTGGGCTGACTCAGGCCTGCGCAGCATCTCCAGGGTGGGGTACGACGGGCAGCACCGCAAGACCGTCCTGGAGTCCAACGGCTACCTGGACCGGCCCGTTGGCCTGGCCGTGTTTGAGGTACTGACTGATACTGACTGATACTGACTGGTACTGACTGGTACCTCCACATGCAGCTCCCAACATCGACATTTACATGTTTGGCATTTAGCAGACGTCTTATTCCAAAGCGACTTACAGTCGATACATTTGACTAAGCAAGTGAATCATCAATCCACCAGTCGTAGCAGGAAGAGTAATCCAGCTCAGGCCCGGGGCCATTGGCAGTCTCCGTGATAGAAGGAAAAGATTGAAGAAAGATTGAAAGAAACCGACACGTTACTCAAGCCAGCAAAGCACGATGTTCCTTCAAGCACCTAAAACTGGCCAGGTGCCAGGAAAAGCCAGGAAACACTAAATGTCATCGGACGAAACACCAGCACTATTGCCGGTGTTCTGCCAATGTAGCTGCCTTGTCAATGTATGCTGCCTTGTCAATGTCTGCTGCCTTGTCAATGTCTGTTGCCTTGTCAATGTAGCTGCCTTGTCAATGTAGCTGCCGTGTCAATGTAGCTGCCTTGTCCATGTAGCTGCCTTGTCAATGTAGCTGCCTTGTCAATGTAGCTGCCTTGTCAATGTCTGCTGCCTTGCCAATCTATGCTGCCTTGTCAATGTATGCTGCCTTGCCAATCTATGCTGCCTTTTCAATGTCTGCTGCCTTGCCAATGTAGCTGCCTTGTCAATGTATGCTGCCATGTCAATGTAGCTGCCTTGTCAATGTAGCTGCCTTGTCAATATATGCTGCCTTGTCAATGTCTGCTGCCTTGCCAATGTAGCTGCCTTGTCAATATATGCTGCCTTGTCAATGTATGCTGCCATGTCAATGTAGCTGCCTTGTCAATGTAGCTGCCCCGGCAATATATGCTGCCTTGTCAATGTATGCTGCCATGTCAATGTATGCTGCCTTGTCAATGTAGCTGCCTTGTCAATGTATGCTGCCTTGTCAATGTAGCTGCCTTGTCAATGTATGCTGCCTTGTCAATGTAGCTGCCTTGTCAATGTCTGCTGCCTTGTCAATGTAGCTGCCTTGTCAATGTAGCTGCCTTGTCAATGTCTGCTGCCTTGTCAATGTATGCTGCCTTGTCAATGTAGCTGCCTTGTCAATGTCTGCTGCCTTGTCAATGTCTGCTGCCTTGTCAATGTCTGCTGCCTTGTCAATGTCTGCTGCCTTGTCAATGTCTGCTGCCTTGTCAATGTATGCTGCCTTGTCAATGTAGCTGCCTTGTCAATGTCTGCTGCCTTGTCAATGTAGCTGCCTTGTCAATGTCTGCTGCCTTGTCAATGTCTGCTGCCTTGTCAATGTCTGCTGTCTTGTTAATGTAGCTGCCTTGTCAATGTCTGCTGCCTTGTCAATGTAGCTGCCTTGTCAATGTCTGCTGCCTTGTCAATGTAGCTGCCTTGTCAATGTCTGCTGCCTTGTCAATGTAGCTGCCTTGTCAATGTAGCTGCCTTGTCAATGTAGCTGCCTTGTTAATGTAGCTGCCTTGTCAATGTAGCTGCCTTGTCAATGTCTGCTGCCTTGTCAATGTAGCTGCCATGTCAATGTAGCTGCCTTGTCAATGTCTGCTGCCTTGTCAATGTAGCTGCCTTGTCAATGTAGCTGCATTGTCAATGTAGCTGCCTTGTCAATGTGGCTGCCTTGTCAATGTAGCTGCCTTGTCAATGTCTGCTGCCTTGTCAATGTATGCTGCCTTGTCCATGTCTGCTGCCTTGTCAATGTAGCTGCCTTGTCAATGTAGCTGCCTTGTCAATGTAGCTGCCTTGTCCATGTAGCTGCCTTGTCAAACAATCTATGTCCGCTGAGTAGGGGAGTGCGGGGTATGTTGTCATGCCTAGAGAATCTGGCAAATCATGCCTTTGAATCAAAACATTAATGCTGGCATGACCCCTTTATTTGTATGACCCCAATGTACTCTCTCTCTTATGGCTGGATGGATGACTCTCTCTCTCTCACTCTCTCTTCACTCATGGCTGAATAGATGACTCTCTCTCTCTCTCTCTCTCCACATATGGCTGAATGGATGACTCTCTCTCTCTCTTATAGCTGAATGGATGACTCTCTCTCTCTCTTATAGCTGAATAGATGACTCTCTCTCTCTCTTATAGCTGAATAGATGACTCTCTCTCTCTCTCTTATGGCTGAATGCATGACTCTCTCTCTCATAGCTGAATAGATGACTCTCTCTCTCTCTCTCTCTCTTATGGCTGAATGGATGACTCTCTCTCTTATAGCTGAATAGATGACTCTCTCTCTCTCTCTCTTATGGCTGAATGCATGACTCTCTCTCTCATAGCTGAATAGATGACTCTCTCTATTATAGCTGAATAGATGACTCTCTCTCTTATAGCTGAATAGATGACTCTCTCTCTCTCTCTCTTATGGCTGAATGCATGACTCTCTCTCTCATAGCTGAATAGATAACTCTCTCTCTCTCTCTCTTATAGCTGAATAGATGACTCTCTCTCTCTCTTTTCGCTGAATAGATGACTCTCTCTCTCTCTCTTATGGCTGAATGCATGACTCTCTCTCTCTCATAGCTGAATAGATAACTCTCTCTCTCTCTTATAGCTGAATAGATGACTCTCTCTCTCTCTCTCTCTTATGGCTGAATAGATGACTCTCTCTCTCTCATAGCTGAATAGATGACTCTCTCTCTCTCTCTTATAGCTGAATAGATGACTCTCTCTCTTATAGCTGAATAGATGACTCTCTCTCTCTCTCATAGCTGAATAGATGACTCTCTCTCTCTTATAGCTGAATAGATTACTCTCTCTCTCTCTCTTATAGCTGAATATATGACTCTCTCTCTCTCTCTCTCTTATGGCTGAATAGATGACTCTCTCTCTCTGTCTCTCTTATAGCTGAATAGATGACTCTCTCTCTCTCTCATAGCTGAATAGATGACTCTCTCTCTCTTATAGCTGAATAGATGACTCTCTCTCTCTCTCTCTCTCTCTTATAGCTGAATAGATGACTCTCTCTCTCTCTCTCTTATAGCTGAATAGATGACTCTCTCTCTCTCTCATAGCTGAATAGATGACTCTCTCTCTCTCTCTCTTATAGCTGAATAGATGACTCTCTCTCTCTCTCATAGCTGAATGGATGACTCTCTCTCTCTCTCACTTATGGCTGAGTAGATGACTCTCTCTCTCTCTCTCTTATGGCTGAATGGATGACTCTCTCTCTCTCTCTCTCTCTTATAGCTGAATAGATGACTCTCTCTCTCTCTCTTATAGCTGAATAGATGACTCTCTCTCTCTCTCTTATAGCTGAATAGATGACTCTCTCTCTCTCTTATAGCTGAATAGATGACTCTCTCTCTCTCTCTTATGGCTGAATGGATGACTCTCTCTCTCTCTCATAGCTGAATGGATGACTCTCTCTCTCATAGCTGAATGGATGACTCTCTCTCTCTCTCTCTCATAGCTGAATAGATGACTCTCTCTCTCTCTCTCTTATGGCTGAATAGATGACTCTCTCTCTCTCTCTCTCATAGCTGAATAGATTACTCTCTCTCTCTCATAGCTGAATAGATGACTCTCTCTCTCTCTCTCTTATGGCTGAGTGGATGACTCTCTCTCTCTCTCTCATGGCTGAATAGATGACTCTCTCTCTCTCTCTCATAGCTGAATAGATGACTCTCTCTCTCTCTCTCTCTTAAGGCTGAGTAGATGACTCTCTCTCTCTCTCTCTCTCTCCCCAGGGTCATGTGTACTGGACAGATGCAGTCACCCAGTCCCTCTGTAATGCTGACAAACACAACGGCAGCCTGTTCAGAGTGCTGCTCCCCAGCCTGGCCTCCCCAGGGGGGCTGGCACTGGTCCACCCCGTCCTCCAACCACGAGGTGTGTGTGTGTGTGTGTGTGTGTGTGTGTGTGTGTGTGTGTGTGTGTGTGTGTGTGTGTGTGTGTGTGTGTGTGTGTGTGTGTGTGTGTGTGTGTGTGTGTGTGTGTGTGTGTGTGTGTGTGTGTGTGTGTGTGTGTGTGTGTGTGTGTGTGTGTGTGTGTGGGGGGGGGGGGGGGGGGTGTCTTGGTCTGGGTCTGGGTCTGTGTCTCTGTCTCTGTGTCTCTGTCTCTGTGTCTCTGTCTGTGTCTCTGTCTCTGTCTCTGTCTGTGTGTCTGTCTCTGTCTCTATCTGTGTCTGTCTCTGTCTCTGTCTGTCTCTGTCTGTCTCTGTCTGTGTCTGTCTCTGTCTGTCTGTGTCTGTCTGTGTCTGTCTCTGTCTCTGTCTGTGTCTGTCTGTCTCTGTCTGTGTGTCTGTCTCTGTCTGTGTCTGTCTGTGTCTGTGTCTGTGTCTGTCTGTGTCTGTATCTGTCTGTCTCTGTCTGTGTCTGTCTCTGTCTCTGTGTCTGTCTCTGTGTCTATCTCTGTCTCTGTGTCTCTGTCTCTGTGTCTCTGTCTCTGTGTCTGTGTCTGTGTCTGTGTCTGTGTCTGTCTCTGTCTGTCTCTGTCTCTGTCTGTCTCTGTCTCTCTCTGTCTCTCTGTCTGTGTCTCTGTCTCTGTGTCTGTCTCTGTCTGTGTCTCTGTCTGTGTCTCTGTCTCTGTGTCTGTCTGTGTCTGTCTCTGTCTGTGTCTCTGTCTCTGTGTATGTCTCTGTCTCTGTGTCTGTCTCTGTCTCTGTCTCTGTCTCTGTCTCTCTGTCTCTGTCTCTCTGTCTCTGTCTGTGTCTCTGTCTCTGTCTCTGTCTCTGTCTCTGTCTGTGTCTCTGTCTCTGTGTCTGTCTCTGTCTGTGTCTCTGTCTCTGTCTCTGTCTGTGTCTGTCTCTGTCTCTGTGTCTGTCTCTGTGTCTCTGTCTCTCTCTCTGTCTGTGTCTCTGTCTGTGTCTGTCTCTGTGTCTGTCTCTGTCTGTGTCTCTGTCTGTCTCTGTGTCTGTCTCTGTCTCTGTCTGTGTCTGTCTCTGTCTCTGTGTCTGTCTCTGTCTCTGTCTGTGTCTCTGTCTCTGTCTCTGTCTGTGTCTCTGTCTCTGTCTCTGTGTCTGTCTGTGTCTCTGTCTCTGTCTCTGTGTCTGTGTCTCTGTCTGTGTTGTTGTTTAAGACACAGTGTTGTGTTCTTCTCCCAGGTCCCGCCGCGTGTGGCAGTCTGCAGACGGTGTGTTCACAGCGGTGTGAGCCAGACCTGTTTGCTGAGATGCGCCAACCCCAGTTCATCTGCATACCCAGAGTCAAAGGTGACGCTAACGGCCGTGGTGAGTGAGGATGCTCCACCCAGACGCTCCTTACTAGAACCTGACAGCAGCGGTGCCTCAGGCCATAGTCACCCACCACCCTTTTACAGAAAGACACAAAAACGCCTTCAGAAAGTATTCAGATCGCGTCACTTCTTCCATGACGTAACTCAGCGTTTCCCAAACTGTGGGGCGCGCCCCCCTAGTGGGGCGCGGGGGTACTGCATGGGGGGCGCAGAAATAAATAAAAATAAATTAAAACTGTGGGAATACTGCTGCTTTTTGCAACATCGTACCTGTGTGAGATAGGCTTTTCTGCTGTTGCTGCTATCAAAAGCAAATACAGGTCGAAGTTGAACATTGAGAATGAACTGAGAGTGGCAGTCTCAAAACAACAACCCCGCTTTGAGAAGATTTGCAAGGCAAAGCAAGCACACACACAAGTCATTGATCGTAATTGTGATAGGAATGTGTGGAGTAAGAATAGTGATGCAGTAGAAATTAGTTAATGTTGATATGTTGAATATTTCAGTGGCACAGGATCATTTGCCAAGCACTTATGTTCCTTTTCAACCCATAATAACATATAAAACTATAGTTGGATATATGTGTCTTGTTATTATTAGAAGAGAAAATGTAATGTTTGTACAACTTTATACAATTAATTATATCAATCTAGGTGGGGACCGGGTTAGGGGGGGCTCGAAAATATTTCCAATTACCCAAGGGGGGCCTGATTGAAAAAGTTTGGGAACCGCTGACGTAACTGATTCCTATGCAAATTAGAGACCTTGTAAAAACAAAGAATGTCCCGTCCGTTAGATCAGAGTGATGAGTTTTAACCATGGTTTGAAGCTGTACAGTGTTTGTTTACAAACAATGCCATTCTTTGGAGTTTTGAAATGCCATTTAACTTTCCTTTTTTCCTCATAACTTTCCAGATCATGCAGATCACACAGGCGTGTCTCAGACAGGTCCAGTCAGAGCGCCAGGTCTGTCTGATACGACGTTTGCTGGAATCCTTTCGCTTATCGGTGGGTCTGGTTCTGTTACATTTTTTTACATGTTTGGCGTTTAGCAGACGCCTTATTCCAAAGCGACTTACAATCAATACATTTGGATGCTAAGCATGTGAATCATCAATCCACCAGTCGTAGCAGGAAGAGTAATCTAGCTCAGGCCCGGGGCCACTGATAGAAGGAAAAACCTTCTTCCATCACCTTCTTCTAAACCTAGTTTTTTTTAAAAATATATATACTGGAGGAACAGAGAAACAGTACAAGGGGGGCAATAGAAGTTCTTAGGGACACAGTGGAGGGGAAAGCGGGTGTCTTTAGGAGACGTAGTGCTGGGGGGTAGTGGATGTCTCAGGAGGAGCAGTTAAGGTGTAACCTGAAGAGATGGGTCTTCAGTCTACGACGGAAGATGGGTAGTGACTCTGCCGTTCTGACAGCCGTGGGGAGCTCATTCCACCAGCGGGGAGCCAGTGTTGTGAAGAGACGTGATCGGGCAGCACGACTGTGCGAATGCTATGTTTAATACGCTTTTCAATATGCACATTTTAAAAACTTAAAGTCAAAGTAAATAACGATTAATACATATAAAACTGAAGTATGATCATTATTGTGTAATGAAACTTTTGCAAATTTTTTATTTATTTTTTGCTTCTGTTTTGTTTTGTCTTAGTATAAAAGACATGTAAAAAAAGAGTGCAAAAAGTCGTGATCAGGTGGTAATAATAATATCTTAGATTTATATAGCGCCTTTCTCAAACCCAAGGACGCTTAACAGATTTCATCGACAGACAGACAGACAGACAGACAGAACAGAGAAACAAAGCAAAGAAACAAAGACAGTGAGAGTGACAAACTAGACTAGAGGCCAAAGGCCTTGGCGTTGCGGATCGCTGTGGGGAGAGAGAGTTCCAGAGAGAGAGTTCCAGAGGGTGTGCGACTGCTAGCGTCCCTGTAGAGGCGGGGAGAGTAGAAGGGTTTGCTGAGAAGGCGTCTGTTGAAAGGTGACTTGTTTACTGGTTTGTGTCTGTGTGCTGCAGTGTTCCTGAGCGTGGTGCTGGGGGGCGTGGCTGTGTGGTGGTGCAGGGAGGAGTTCCGCCCCGCCAGGACCCTCACCTCCCAGGACATCTCTCTGAAGGAGTCCCAGGACCCTCTGATCCAGGCCAGGGGGGGGGGCAAGGTACCTGCTGCCTCCTGACCTGTCTACCTGTCTGCCTGTCTACCTGTCTACCTGTCTACCTGTCTACCTGTCTACCTGTCTATCTGTCTACCTGTCTACCTGTCTGCCTTCCACTGTCTACCTGTCTGCCTGTCTACCTGTCTACCTGTCTACCTGTCTACCTGTCTATCTGTCTACCTGTCTACCTTCCACTGTCTACCTGTCTACCTGTCTACCTTCCACTGTCTACCTGTCTGCCTGTCTACCTGTCTACTTGTCTGCCTTCCACTGTCTACCTGTCTACCTGTCTACCTGTCTACCTGTCTACCTGTCTACCTGTCTACCTGTCTACCTTCCACTGTCTACCTGTCTACCTGTCTACCTGTCTGCCTGCCACTACAGCTACACTACACTACGTGTTGTATATGTAGCAGTAATAACTCCCCTCTGTGAAAGATCTTAGTGTGGGTATTTCAATTCTAAGAAGTTCTAGAAATTCTAGAATTTCAACCCTAATTAAAAAGTAATTAGCTAATTATTGTATTTATGAATGCCATATTAATATATTTCATTGACCCCAACAACCTTGCACAGGTGAGTCAACCTGGCCACAGGTACCAGAGTGACGTCCAATCAAAAGGCTTCAATGTGTCATGTGATCTGTGTCCCCTCCCCCTCTCAGGACTCTCTGCCCAGGCTGGACGTGGACCGTGACTGAGTCCAGGCCTTGCGTACGACGCCACGGTGACCAGCAGCCTCCCCCTATCCCAGCATGCACTGCTCTGCTCAGAGTGTATGAGGGGAGAGCCCAGGGGGGTATTCCATCAACGTTGCTAAAGGAAAGCCTCGCGAGACTTCAGATCAAAATGAAGCCTGGATTTTTTTCCTTTTGCGACGTTGATGGAATACCCCCCTGGCAAGCATGTGAGAGGAGTAAGTCTGCCAGGCCTTCCCTGTGACCTATGGACACCCCTGTCCTATCTCCTTGCCTCTGGTTTTATTTGAACGGTGCCCTATACATCCCTGGGTCAATTCCACCACGATGGATGGATGAATGAATGAATGAATGAATGATCTTTATGGTCATTGTAACAGGTACAACTAAATGTAAATGCAAACCCTAGGTGCTAACAAACAAACACAGTCCTAAGATAAAAAAAACAAAAACAAGAATGAGACATAAATAGGGGGGGATATAAATAAAAATAGGGGGGTAAGTGATTGGTAGACATCTGACAATTAGTCACGGCAAACTAGTTGAAATGTAATTGATGAGTTGAACATGGAACATGGAGCATGGACAGTGTTCTAGTCTATCCTGGTGGCCTTGTATCATATCATCAGTTTGCGTCTGTCAAGATCTGAAGACACACATCTCAAAGGTCCTCAGTGGTGCCCTGCCCCACTTAAGCACTCAACCCAATCGTGACATGATCTTGATGTCTGTTTGCACTCTGTGAGCTTTGTTTAAACTAATTCCGATTAGATTGTTTTCCATGACATGACTCCCTTTAAACATTCAGTATTATGATTTCAGAGGCATCATCCATATTGCTCCATTAGATGTGCACAAAATCTAAATCTGCTGACTCGAGGTACATGGGCTGTGCTTACTGCCTTTTGTTAAATGGTTATATAAATATATATGTATATAAACTCCTCCAAAAAAGTTCGGAAACGTTATTTTGGTCGATTATTCCTCCCCTTTAATAATACCAATTGGTATTGTGTTTTATATCGTTGGAAAGCCTGATTAGTCACCTTTACAACGAGGTAAGACTTGTAAGGATCATGCATTCGTGAAATGAGCGACACAGCTAAACTTGTGGGTAGCGCCCCCCCCCCCCAAAAAAATTGCCAAAATCCCCTGCAATATTCTTCTGTTGGTATTGAGTTGCTTGGTGGATTGGATGATTGCACTCTCCCACAGTCATAAGGAAAGGATATTATTAAAGGGGAGGAATAATCGACCGAAATAACATTTCCGAACTTTTTGGGAGGAGTTTATAATATAAATGCACTTTTGTTTTGCTCTTATCTATTGTCATTGAAACAGCAGGTGAAAATTGTGTTTATTGTACAATGGACACCAAGGGCCACAATGTGGCTCTGACACTTGAATAATAATCGAGCACTGTAATTATCCTGACAGGTCAAATGTCATTCTTGTGACTGGTCTGCCTTGCTTAGATAGGTTGCTATACCTTCGTTGACCAATAATTATTTGCCTTTTTCTTTGAGAACTGTAAATGATTTGTTCGTTGAAATTGTTTGATTTAGGAATTTCTAGATAATGTCTTTATTTAATGTTTTTGTTTCTGTTTGTCGTGGTGAGAAGTACGTATGTTTTCGATGATAAAATGGTTATGAACTGTCTAAATTGAAGCTTAAATCCATGGAACCTTGAAACTACTGAATATCGAGTGAGCTATATTATTTATTTACGAAAAGAGATTGTATTTATTTTCTGTAGGTTTGCGGTTATCGAAGCCTGACATAGTTTGTTGGTGCTCTTTCTTTGAATCTTTACTCGTCGACAGAGTAACGCTTGAAATTGAATGAAATAAAAAGAAATGTGTCTTCCATATACATGAGCTGTTTCATTGACTTTCATTGCCGTGCAACCGTGCTAGGCCACACCTTCACATCTCCATCTTAGCGCTTTGGTTCATAAGGGCCGAGGTCCTGCTTTGATTGTGTCTTTGTAAGTGCTTTATTTAAGCAATATCACACGAGAGGGAGTGTGTTATACTGAATATCAGCACGGCTGTGATTGGGTCGTCGGACGAGTACCGAAGACGATCACAGCCTTTCTGATATTCAGTATAACAGCACGACCTCCAGTGTGATATTGCTTTCATACAACAGTTCTACAGCGCGATTTATTAGTTAACAGTAATAAGCGACAACAGATTATGATTTGTTTGTTTATTTAATCATAAAAATAATCAAAAAATTGTTCCGCAACTGAACTTCAAATGGACTGTTGCCTAGTAACCTAAACACAAACATGTCGTCTAATTAACGGTCATTTAGTAGAACATCTGTGCGGCGGAGTGATACATACAGTTAAAAGTCCCAGTGCTGTTATACTGTATATCGGCACTCATGGAATGCCTCTTGTCCAATCAAATTACTTGGTCGGAACTAACTGTTGAATAAATAGTGGATATTGTCTGCCTCAGGATCAACAGTGACCTGCCGTAACTACTCAGAGTTAATGTCTGATACTGTCTAACCTCCATGATTAACGGCTTGCTTTGCAACTCGTACGGTTCTGGTTTAATCGCACTATAGACAACAATATTAGCAAATTACTGTTTTGTGTTTCGCTTGCCAAGACCTCCAAACTTGTTACTGTAGTTCTGTTTGTGGCCCATTGTCAGTGTGCAAAGTGAAGCAGGAGGGCACCTAACCTCTCCGGTCTGCAGCTCTCGTGAATTCACGAAAGTATTGTGAAGTATGACTCTTCCTGTTATGAGCTGCGAGGCTGAGGCTGGGGTCTGCAATCACATCCTCTTCTTCTTCACCGCATTGTGAGTACGCCTGAGTACTTCCTGCTTCTGTTCATGAGGTGTGACATCAAACACAAGCTATTTTTAGTGAGCCATAGCAAGTCTTATCTTCTTTTACATTTTTTATAACAATTTTGTAATGTTTCTTTCACTTTGAAAGTGTCCAGTAGGCTGTGTAGATCAGTGGGAAAACATCATTTTACGGAAAACATTTAACGTATTTCCATTCCATTGCTCTGGTGCAAAACACGTTAAACCTTTTGAAATGCGGTGTAGCTACCCAATCAGAATGATAAGATCATGTGTGGAGAAAGAGAAAGAGCTTGTGGTCTGTAACAGGATGTGAGAAGTGAAAAGTATGTCACTGGGGTGCAACGAGAAAAGATTCACTCGGTTGATGAGTCATCATTGTCACCAAATGGCACCAAGCAGTCAGCCAAGCATTCCCTTTCCCTCTTCAAAATCTCTAAATTTTGCTGCTAAATGACTGGCTTCCCCCTGCCCCCAAGTCTGCTCAGGACTGAATATGCACTGGACCTTTGAAAAACTCTGTATATATATATAGCACTATTCAATGCACTGTCCTGTCTGTCCTGTGTTGTCCTGTTTTTGCATTTGTTTGTGTTCATGTGTACATGTGAAAAAAGTATAAACACACTTACTGTAATGCCAAAACAAATTCCTATATGTGTCAAGCATAATGGCAATACACGTTATCTGAATCTGAATCTCTAATATAATCAACTTTGGGCAGTAATCCAACCTCCCTTATTTATACCGTATAACGGTAACCCTAACGTTGAGGAGGAGATGCTGCGATACTAGAGGAGGCGTGAACCTGGGGAGACACACCCACCTGGGGAGACACACCCACCTGGGGAGACACACCCCCCGGCTCTGCTGCAGGATCGTGTTCCTGAAGAGAAGGTGGAGAAGGTGCCAGACCACCGGACCACCCCAGGCCATGGTGCTAGACCACTGGACCACCCCAGGCCATGGTGCTAGACCACTGGACCACCCCAGGCCATGGTGCTAGACCACTGGACCACCCCAGGCCATGGTGCTAGACCACTGGACCACCCCAGGCCACCGGGACCAATACTTGATCATTACACAGAGTTGGTTGCCTCCCACCTTCGTCTTTGCAGCACAGTCGAGCTCTTGTCTTTCGACAGTGTGTCACACAGACGGTCATTCATTTATTGTTCCCAAAAAGTGGAACTGGGTTGCGTCCACCAACCACAGACACAACAGCGAGACGGAGACAGAACAGGAACCAGGAACACGAAAGGGGAAATATGCACCTGCCAACACAAAACACAAACACAACAAAGAACAGATAAACATTGTTCATTGTTCAAGTTGCAACACAAACGTTGCGGAAACTTCACACGCTCCATTGTTTTTAATCAATGTGATTGTAGACAAACACTGTGATACCTTCAAACTATCGTTTTGATCTCATGGATGGTCGGTCCTCGCATCCATAGCTCTGTCTATGAATTTGTTTGAATTATATTTCTCTCTCCCCATCGCTCTGCTGTTTACCAGAAGTAGAAGGGTCTAGGTCAAAGCTCTAGAATAGAATGGTCTAGGTCAAAGCTCTAGAATAGAATGGTCTAGGTCAAAGCTCTAGAATAGAATGGTCTAGGTCAAAGCTCTAGAATAGAATGGTCTAGGTCATAGCTCTAGAATAGAATGGTCTAGGTCAAAGCTCTAGAATAGAATGGTCTAGGTCATAGCTCTAGAATAGAATGGTCTAGGTCAAAGCTCTAGAATAGAATGGTCTAGGACTAGGTCATAGCTCTAGAATAGAATGGTCTAGGACTAGGTCATAGCTCTAGAATAGAATGGTCTAGACTCTAGGGCATAGGTCATCTCTAGGCCTCTGACTTTGAGACTGGTTACATTTCTGCAGTCTCATCCCTCGTCTATTTACCAAAACATAAGAGGCAGGGTGACTGCTTTGTCTTTTGTTTGAATCCCAGATTGCCCTGTTACATAACAGTTCTCCCTATATATGTCACATATCAAGTGTTTCTCTTTTGTGACCGTTGTCGTGGATTATTAACGAGACTCAAGATAGGAACTTGCTTTAAATCTAGGTATAATATTTAAAAAAAGAAAATGATCTTTTACAGCTCGAGCGGACAGTCAACTTCTCAATGGGAAGGCTTTCGAGGACTGACACCAAACTCTCACATAGTACATTTGATATATTGTCGACATAGTCATAACATTGATAACGAGTCTGCTGATGGAGTAAGTTCCTGTGGGACCGACAGCGAGTCCTAAACGAACTGCCTACGAACACAAGGCCCAAACAGCTCTGTGTTCACAAACAGGACAGTCAGACTCACAACAATCCCACAGGAACTCACCCCATGGAAACATACTGTCACATTCTGTGTGAAAATGAATACAACATGAACAAATCCATTACACCGTACTGGATCATCATTATTATGTTTGCATGTTGCTCCGACATACATTCAGTTCAGATTAAATACTTTGAAGGTCCTGTGTCAGTTGTAATCTGAGGACACGTGAAACACAATCTGAATGTTTGTGACGGTGTTTCAGTCACAGTGTTCTGGACTTGAGAACGTGGGAAAGCTAAGTGGGAATTATTCCCCTGATTCTCAGATGTCATTTGGTAATTGCGCCTTCCTCATTTCTTTCACTCTCACTTTGTTCTACGGTGTGTGTGTGTGTGTGTGTGTGTGTGTGTGTGTGTGTGTGTGTGTGTGTGTCTCAATTGGAGTATATTGTAGGCCAGTAGTTCCTTCTACTAGTACAGGTAGAGACAGGTAGAGGCTGTGTCTCAGGAGGTAGAGGCTGTGTCTCAGGAGGAGGTAGAGGCTGTGTCTCAGGAGGAGGTAGAGGCTGTGTCTCAGGAGGTAGAGGCTGTGTCTCAGGAGGCAGAGGCTGTGTCTCAGGAGGAGGTAGAGGCTGTGTCTCAGGAGGTAGAGGCTGGTGGAGATAGAGGCTGTGTCTCAGGAGGTAGAGGCTGTGTCTCAGGAGGTAGAGGCTGTGTCTCAGGAGGTAGAGGCTGTGTCTCAGGAGGGAGAGGCTGTGTCTCAGGAGGTAGAGGCTGTGTCTCAGGAGGTAGAGGCTGTGTCTCAGGAGATAGAGGTTGTGTCTCAGGAGGTAGAGGCTGTGTCTCAGGAGGTAAATGCTGTGTCTCAGGAGGTAGAGGCTGTGTCTCAGGAGGTAGAGGCTGTGTCTCAGGAGGTAGAGGCTGTGTCTCAGGAGATAGAGGTTGTGTCTCAGGAGGTAGAGGCTGTGTCTCAGGAGGTAGAGGCTGTGTCTCAGGAGGTAGAGGCTGTGTCTCAGGAGGTAGAGGCTGTGTCTCAGGAGGTAGAGGCTGTGTCTCAGGAGGTAGAGGTTGTGTCTCAGGAGGTAGAGGCTGTGACTCAGGAGGTAGAGGCTGTGTCTCAGGAGGTAGAGGCTGTGTCTCAAGAGGTAGAGGCTGTGTCTCAGGAGGTAGAGGCTGTGTCTCAGTAGGTAGAGGTGTGTCTCAGGAGGTAGAGGCTGTGTCTCAGGAGGTAGAGGCTGTGTCTCAGGAGGTAGAGGCTGTGTCTCAGGAGGTAGAGGCTGTGTCTCAGGAGGTAGAGGCTGTGTCTCAGGAGGTAGAGGCTGGTGAAGGTAGAGGCTGTGTCTCAGGAGGTAGAGGCTGTGTCTCAGGAGGTAGAGGCTGTGTCTCAGGAGGTAGAGGCTGTGTCTCAGGAGGTAGAGGCTGGTGAAGGTAGAGGCTGTGTCTCAGGAGGTAGAGGCTGTGACTCAGGGGGTAGAGGCTGTGTCTCAGGAGGTAGAGGCTGTGTCTCAAGAGGTAGAGGCTGTGTCTCAGGAGGTAGAGCTGCTGTGTCTCAGGAGGTAGAGGCCGTGTCTCAGGAGGTAGAGGCTGTGTCTCAGGAGGTAGAGGCTGTGTCTCAGGAGGTAGAGGCTGTGTCTCAGGAGGTAGAGGCTGTGTCTCAGGAGGAGGTAGAGCCGCTGTCTAACTCACTCATCACCAGAGGGTGTCATTTTCCCCAAGTGCGATAAGTCGGGAATTATTTGCCAGAAGTGCATAAAAAACACAGAGCATGGAAACTGGACTAGAGGATGTACAGTGGAGGATGTGGGTGTCCCTAAGGTCAGGGACAGATAGAGCCATCTGGAAACACTTCCTCTTACCGAGGAGCACTTCCCGCAAAAGACACAGTTTTAAGGGTAGTGGTGTGTCATTGTTTAAAGTCTACCGAACAGATGGTCATAAACCGCATTGCAAACACAGAGCATCATGGAGCAATCTTTGTTCAATCTGTTTGCGCACACACAGTGCAGACAAAGCTGCTAGATGTTGCCGTATAGAAGTATATAAGGATGTACATGGTTCTACAGGCTGCTGTCCACTTCTCTCAACATGTTATTTGGCTTTTCTCCACAAACACGTCATTGACACAGGTATGTAAATGCATCAGGCTAACCTACACACAAGAGGGCTAGTTATCACTGAACTGTAGAATATGCATAGAATTTGATTTGCAAATGGTGCCATTGTTGCCTTAAATAACAGAACGCGCTGAGTGTGTGTACTTGTGTGTCTGTCGTGTGTAGTACTGTCTGTTGTTGTCTGTGTTATACGGTGTTGTATATGTGTATACTGTACAGTGGTGTGAAAATGAATTTCCCCCTGGGGACAATAAATCTAATCTAATCTAATCTAATCTAATTTTATTTTCCATAAAGATGTTAAAGACCTGAATGACATCAATATCAATCTCCAATCCAAACTATTTCACTTTATTGGACAACCAGACAGTTACAACCAGTCCAAACGTCATAATAACATGGGCATGTGTGATGTTTTAGATTTAGATTTATATTAGATACATTATCTTGTATCCAGCGATACTGTAAACCGGCACTGTGTGTGTTATCTCACTTGTGGGTTGTTGTTAATATAACTGACATATGAAAGATGTGGTGATATAATAAGTGATTGCCTATGATTGTTTGAAGATGTTGGTGGATGACCCAACGAACAAACCTTTAAAGGCGTCATCAAAGACTAGAAGCAGTATTCTTATGGTTTGATTTGATTTGATTTGATCTTTATTTATCTCGAACATTTCAAACATAAAAACACACAAATTTGTAATAACAAAAAATAACCAAAAATAAATAAAATAATAATAAAATAAAATACAAATACAAATAAAATAAGATATAAATTAAAATAAAATATATCTTCCTAGACATGGAAGTAATAGTCAACAATGGTTTTGTTCGAGAAGGGACAGAAAGAAGCAAAGCTTATCTGGTCCTGCCCCTTCCTTACAATATCATATTATTATGCAATAGATTATCTATCAATAAATGGTTTGATATTACCATTGTTTGATTTCATGCCATCCATGATACTAGTGAAATATTTATTTAAAAAATCAATGTTTAATTTTAACAATTTGGTTCAATGGACTTTGCTTTCATTGTAAAAAACGTTTAGTACACATCCGCATCCCAGCCTCATTTCAGAGACATAATAAAACAGTTTGGAATTCTGGAAACGTCCTTATTTGTGATACAAATACAGTAGTAAACAACTGATTATTTATTTGATGTAAACGAATAAGACTGTCACATTGAGTTATCGCTTTGAAAACAAACAATTACTATGGAGGTTTTTTTCCCCTTTCAGATTGGCTTCACCATTTAGTGAACAGTGCAACATGTTTTAAATCATATAATGTCCAAATACAGCAATCAAGTTTAGTATTTGACATGAAACTTTGTATATGAGGAGTGTGTATGGGGGAAAGATGGAACGCCTGATCATACGGTGCAGAGGAGGCGTGAAGCTGTCAGGACCTTAAAATGCATAATTAAACCATAAGTATCACAAGGAATCTTTTAACGAGTTCAAAGTATCAGACAGCTTCTGTGTGATCTCAGAGATAGAGACCTGGTGTTTGGAAAAGAGAGAACGGTAGGGGAGTAAGAGAGAGTAAGAGAGAGTAAGAGAGAGAGTAAGAGAGAGTAAGAGAGAACGGTAGGGGAGTAAAAGAGAGAGTAAGAGAGAGTAAGAGAGAGTAAGAGAGAGAGAGAGAGTGAGAGAGAGTAAGAGAGAGAGAAAGAGAGTAAGAGAGAGAGAAAGAGAGTAAGAGAGAACGGTAGGGGAGTAAAAGAGAGAGTAAGAGAGAGAGTAAGAGAGAGAGTAAGAGAGAGAGTAAGAGAGAGTAAGAGAGAGAGTAAGAGAGAGAGAGTAAGAGAGAGAGTAAGAGAGAGAGTAAGAGAGAGTAAGAGAGAGAGTAAGAGAGAGTAAGAGAGAGAGTAAGAGAGAGAGAGAGAGAGTAAGAGAGAGTAAGAGAGAGAGTAAGAGAGAGAGAGAGAGAGAGAGTAAGAGAGAGTAAGAGAGAGAGTAAGAGAGAGAGTAAGAGAGAGTAAGAGAGAGAGTAAGAGAGAGAGATTAAGAGAGAGTGAGAGGGAGATGTTATCTTCATGTGTGGGGTCTGTCTCAGATAAAAAAAAATCTGTTAAGATTTTGAAAATCCTTGTAGGTGTGTACCGGGCTTTAGGTGCTAGTTCATTACCAGACGTAACAAAATAATAATTCAAAGCTCTTGCAATTTTATTGGCTTCAGTGATCAGAGTGAGTAGAGGAATTTGAATGTTGTCATTCTTTTTCTTCTCATTTTCACCAGTGATGACTTTAAGTGTCAGCCATAGAGTTTTAGGTTCAGAAGCAGTCTGAACACACTCCCCACCATAACAAGCCATAACACACTCTCCGCCATAACAACCCATAACACACTCTCCACCATAAATTAACAGACGGTGGTATACGAGGGCAGCTGCTTTCTTTCCTCCACACTTCATATCTGCGGTCACTCTGGTACATGTTCATCTGTCTCGTCTGTCCACAAGACCTTTCTCCACACCTCAGCTGGCTCAGGTAATCTGGTCCTACGGTTTCTGTTGCTTATGTGGTTTACACCCTGTAGTGTAGCCTCTATAACAGTTAGTCTACCACGCGCCCATGACTACGTCCTGGGGTTCCTGATCTGTGGGACAGTCGTTTGGGGTGTTTTCTTAATGATGGTGTTAATTAACAGCATTCTTCCGTTATCCACTGGGATAGTCTTACCCAAGTCTTCCTTGGCCTACCAGGTACCAGGCCTTACGAGGGCCTTTCTGCCTTGCTTCCTTATGATGTTCCAAACTGTTGTTGTTGTTGTTGTTGTTGTTGGCAAGTCGAAGGTTTTGGATATGTTCATGATTTCTTTCTTTCTTCCTGATTTCTCAGCCCAATAATGGTTTCCTTGACTTGCAGTGACAACACACTTTGGTCTTTATGTTGACTGATACCAATTGGGCAGACTACAAAGGAAAATGTAAAGGGTAGAATTAATAGAGGCTAGACATTGACAGCTCTCTTATGTCTGGCCAGATTATGTGACTTAACACTCCTGACGAACCAGAAACACCTGTCAAACACCTGTCAGGCCAATTTTCCAATACGACGGGTTCCCTGAGGTCAGGGGATTATGTATAATTTTACATTTTTGGCATTTACATTTTTGGCATTTAGCAGACGCCTTATTCCAAAGCGACTTACAATCAATACATTTGAATGCTAAGCATGTGAATCATCAGTCCACCAGTCGTAGCAGGAAGAGTAATCCAGCTCAGGCCCGGGGCCACTGATAGAAGGAAAAACCTTCTCCTATCACCTTCTTCTAAAACCTAGTTGTTGTTTTTTTACACTGGAGAAACAGAGAAACAGTACAAGGGGGGCAATAGAAGTTCTTAGGGACACATTGGAGGGGAAAGCGGGTGTCTTCAGGAGACGCAGTGCTGGGGGGTAGTAGATGTCTCAGGAGACGCAGTGCTGGAGGGTAGTAGATGTCTCAGGAGACGCAGTGCTGGAGGGTAGTAGATGTCTCAGGAGACACAGTGCAGGGGGTAGTAGATGTCTCAGGAGACAGTGCTGGGGGGTAGTAGATGTCTCAGGAGACACAGTGCAGGGGGTAGTAGATGTCTCAGGAGACACAGTACAGGGGGGTAGTAGATGTCTCAGGAGACACAGTGCTGGGGGGTAGTAGGTGTCTCAGGAGACACAGTGCTGGGGGGTAGTAGATGTCTCAGGAGACACAGTGCTGGGGGGTAGTAGATGTCTCAGGAGACACAGTGCTGGGGGGTAGAAGATGTCTCAGGAGACACAGTGCTGGGGGGTAGTAGATGTCTCAGGAGACACAGTGCTGGGGGGTAGTAGATGTCTCAGGAGACACAGTGCTGGGGGGTAGAAGATGTCTCAGGAGACACAGTGCTGGGGGGTAGAAGATGTCTCAGGAGACGCAGTGCTGGAGGGTAGTAGATGTCTCAGGAGACACAGTGCTGGGGGGTAGTAGATGTCTCAGGAGACACAGTGCTGGGGGGTAGTAGATGTCTCAGGAGACACAGTGCTGGGGGGTAGTAGATGTCTCAGGAGACACAGTGCTGGGGGGTAGTAGATGTCTCAGGAGACACAGTGCTGGGGGGTAGTAGATGTCTCAGGAGACACAGTGCTGGGGGGGTAGTAGATGTCTCAGGAGACACAGTGCTGGGGGGCAGAAGATGTCTCAGGAGACACAGTGCTGGGAGGGTAGTAGATGTCTCAGGAGACACAGTGCTGGGGGGGTAGTAGATGTCTCAGGAGGAGCAGTTAAGATGTAACCTGAAGAGATGGAGGTCTTCAGTCTACGACGGAAGATGGGTAGTGACTCAGCCGTTCTGACAGCCGTGGGGAGCTCATTCCACCAGCGGGGAGCCAGTGTTGTGAAGAGACGTGATCGGGTATAATAAGGGTAGTCATTTCTAAATGGTGAAACCGATCTGGAAACACTGAATTAAAACCGAGAATTAAAATCTTTACTTTAACCTCAAAGTAATTGTTTTGATTTAATATCCACACTGTTGGCGTATAGAGGAGAGAAATGCTTCCTATTTCCAATACTGATTATGTATTACCATGTCTATAGGGTAATACAGTTGGGCAATACACCACACTCGTACTGCTGGCGATACAGTAATAACATGGAGGCATTGCAATACAGGAATGACATGGAAACGGGTCCTACTACATTCCTACTACAGCAGTCTTTCATTTCCAGTAGAACTAGTTTCCTTGTGCTTCACAGTAATAAAACATTGCAAAATGTTCGTACCTTCTGTCAACATTACCGTGTCGCAACAGACTCGAATGTGGCATTCTGATCTTATCTTGTTGCTATAATTACCCTTTTTCCACCTATAAAAAAAAAAAAAAGTGCCCCATTGACACCAAAGTAGACACCAAAACAATAACAGCCTCCCATGCACTACCCAGGGTGTGTATCTCACTGGGGGCAGAGGAAGATATCACAGCCCATGACCAATATATCCATAACCCATATCAACATCCTTGATGGAGATGTTTGACCATGTTTAAAATAAAGGAAAACAGTTAGTTAGAAGTTAGAATTTCTGTATTTCTGTATCACTAAGTCACTGAATTTTTAATTTCTGTATCACTAAGTCACTGAGTTGGGTAATAGTAATTGGGTAATACCTCCCCCCCGGTGGTGACGTCAGGGTCGCTCGAGCAGGAACTTTGATGACTCCTGTCAACAACGCCCAGGCTTCAGTACACAAAGGCTGCGTTCGTAGAGTCACTCTGGAAATCTTGATCAGCACTCATGGGAGGCCCTCTGGTCCAATCAAATTACACGGTTCCCTTTATGACGTTGAACCCGAGTGTGGAGAACGGATTTACGAACGCAGCCAGAAGTAGGGTAACCAGTGCCACCCGTAACCAGAGTGGATCCAGTGGCACCGTAGTAATGTCCCAGTACACCGTGATGTCCCAGGACAGGGGGGTGTGAGGATATGGATGTATTAATGGACTTGATGCGTTACCTGGTGTGCGTTAGTGAGTTGGCCGTGGTGCGTACCCGGGACCGGTGCCGACAGCTCCAAATCAAGATGTTTGACTCCAAAGTCTTCAGGTAAATGAAATGTTATGTTAATTTAATTTAATTTAATTTTAATTTTGTGGGATAGGCCTATGTTGTCGATAGCTTTATTTTTATTTATTTTATTTGTATAGCCCGCCTAAACCTACATAAAAAAGCAATACAGGTATAATAAACATTGTGCCTGTTTTCCACCGCGTGTTATTGGAGAAATATCACGAGTTTAGTTTAGTCAACTTTAGTCAACTTGTCGATGTCTGAATTGACTGAATCTGACCGTCCGTTGTCACAAGTCACCGTAATTGATATCCTAATCATTATCATGCATTTGTCTGTGTTACATTTTTAGAAGGGACATGAAATATGATTATTGATGATTTTTAGGGCAAATGTAACTTTCAATTTAACACCTTTTAGAGCAGGTAGACAATTTACAAGTTAAGGTTATAGGTAGTCCTATTAAAGCTGACATATTTGTGCTGTTATTGTCAAAGCAGATTAATTAGGCTACATAATAAACTATCCGGATCTTTTTACAAGAAATCAACCCTACAGAAATCTGACAGAAATCTGTCGTTTAAAAAAAAAAAAAATCACAACGATCCAACTTTGTCAAAGTCATCCACTGTAAATAACACGCTTTCTCCCAAAACTCACAATGTAATTTTTGGTATAAGAACATTTTTGTCATTCTTAAGTCATCGAGTTGACAAATAGAACCGGTACTTCTTTTGTTCAGATGTGTCTTTTGATCGTACATGCCTGTCCCACCCCAACCCCAACCCTAATGTCCAGGACTGTTGCATAGCTTGTTCCACTCGTTCTCACCAGACATGACAACATTTCATTAGTTGCCACCCTTTTTCCCCGTGACTTTCCACTACTACAGCTCTATGATGCAAAAGTGACAATGTACATACTGTAGCCCATGTCTATGTCTAGCCAACTCAATCTCCTCTTAATCTCCGTGTTGTTGGAGTGAAACACTCTACGTTCGTCTCTGGCCAAACTGAACATTAATTGTTCAAAGATTGAAATTTGAGTTTGAGTCTATGGTCCGTTTTTGATGGTAAATAAGCTTACTCAATCTCATCATGAATACACAGCATGTTATCCTTGTATTCTTAAACATTAATAAGCATTTATATAATATGTATATTTTGTTTACATATACATATACCGGTACATATTTTTATTTGTATATACATATTATATATATATATATATATATATATATATATATATATATATATATATAAAATGCTTATTATATGTTTATTTAAGGTTTATTTCTACAGGGAAGACCGTGTTCTCCTCTTCAGTAGTGCATGGTTACAGAGAACAAACAAGTAAAATAAATGTTCCACAGGATTAACGCCACCGCACACTTTCACTTCTTGTTCACATTACCCACATAGGCTAACCGTAGAACATTAATCACTTCTTCCATTGTCATTTGCAAATGAACTAGTGTAAATATTAGAGCCGTTCATTTCTCATATTTCCAGATCAAACTGGTTTCACTAAGGGCAGCTGCTGGTAGGCTAATTTCATACAGTGCCCTCCTGCATAAGTAATGGTGCACATTTCTTCCTCTTTGAGCTCTATAGGCTACTACAAAAAGTACCCAATTATTTGTGCTAGTTTCCTGCAATTTTACATGTTGTTCATAATAAACCAGCACAAGAAATGAAAATAATTAACATTTTATAAAACAAGACAAAAATTCAGACAATATATTATATATTTATGAAATCTTAATAAACAAATACAGTAGCCTACAGACTCTAAAAGAAAATTGGGCCCCATCAACAGGACTCAGCCCCTTGGTCAGCAGCAGAAAGACCCTTGGTCATCATCTTATACACAGTGCATTGCTCATAGATGGCTATCGTGTTATACATACCAGGGTTTTTCCTGGGTCAGAATGAGGGCTTGGTGGTTGATCTTGTGCGTGCACAGAACGCCCACATTTTCTTTGAGGGAGTTGCTCATTGTCGTACTTTATGATGAAGCACCGTCCAATGACACAATCGCTCCTACCTCTTGAACAGTGTTACTGATCTGTTATTTGGGGATTTTACTTAACAAAGGTGAGCGTTCTTCAGTCATCTACTGTTCCTTGGCGTACCAGCCCATTTGCAATTGTTCCAACCAGTGTTTTTTTGTTTTCTTTTTAATGATGTTCCAAAATGTTTGGCTATGTTTCAGATTTGACACATTTTTCAGATTTTTCAGCTCAATAAAGTTTAATCATTAATTGACAACTCTTTGGTACTCATGTTGACAGACACCAATAGCAGACTCAAGGCAATCTAGAATCAACACTAGACATTGAGAGCTCTCTTACGCCTGCACAAATGATGTGATGGTACACACCTGACTTACCAGAAACACCAATTGTCTAATTTCTTTTGGTGTCCTGGGTGCTGGTAGGCAAACTGGTTAGTAGTCGCTCTATGAGTAGAGGGCTGCAAGGGAGTTTTCCTGGCTACACAGTGTACAGGTTTTTACTTTTGCCTGCTTGCGGCTCTGTCAGTATGTGAAGCGCATTGAGTCGCATCTTGTGAGAAATGCACTATACAAATAAATTCGATTTGATTTGATTTGATACCTCAAATGTAAATGGTAAATGGACTGACTTATATAGCGCCTTATTCCAAAGCGCTTTACAACGGCCTCTCATTCACCCATTCACTCACACATTCACACACCAATGGCGGCAAGCTGCCATGCAAGGCGCCGGCCCGCTCACTGGGAGCAATTTGGGGTTCAGTGTCCCAAATTGCCCAAGGACACTTCGACATGTGGTCAGCCGGGGCTCAAACCGCCGATCTGCCAACCTTGTGATCATTAGACGCTGACTCTACCTCCTGCGCCACAGCCGCCCCTGTACCCTTTATCATTTCAAAGGAAAAAGCTAAACTGACCTGACATATTGTTTGACGATCCGCATGGTTGCGGCAACATGGATCTGCTGCAGATATAAAAACAAAAACAGTATCTTTGTATTTATTTCTGAAATGTTTCTTTTGTTTTTGTTTTTCCTTACAGAGCTGGAAGGATGAGGCGGTCCTGTCGTTGCCTCGAGGCGATGATCCTACTCCTGATCGCCTCTCTCTGCCTCCTCATCATCTTCAACCAACAAGACAATCCTTCAGAAGAGCAACCGGGACGTTTAACCAATCACAACCGACCCAAGAAATCAAACAGGGAGGCGTCGGATGTTTACTTCTGGCCCCCTTGTGAACGGAACGACTCTGCAGCCAACGTGTCGGGGTTTTCCGATCTCCCCGATCACATCAAAGACTTCCTCTTCTATCGTCACTGTCGCCACTTTCCCATGCTGCTCGACGTCCCCGGTAAATGCGGAGGGCGCGAAAAATCCGCCGATGTCTTCCTGCTGCTCGTCATCAAGAGCTCGCCTTCGAACTACGAGCGCCGCGAGGTCTTACGCAAAACCTGGGCCGAGGAGAGACTGCAGGACGGCGCTTGGATCAGAAGGATATTCATCTCCGGGACGACAAGCACAGGGGTAGAAAAGGCCAGGCTGAACAAGCTCCTGGCGCTGGAGCATCGAGAGCACGACGACATCCTGCAGTGGGACTTCAGCGACTCTTTCTTCAACCTCACCATGAAGCAGATACTGTTCCTCGAATGGATGGAAAGGAAATGCCCTAATGCCCGCTTCCTCCTCAACGGTGACGACGACATCTTCGCCAACACGGACAACATGGTGGCGTATCTCCAGAGTCAAAAGGACAACGACGGAAGCAAGCACCTTTTTGCGGGTCATCTCATCCAATGGGTGGGACCCATTAGAGAGGCAGGGAGCAAGTACTATATTCCTGTCCAGGTACAAGAGTCAGACTCCTACCCCCCCTACTGTGGTGGGGGGGGCTTCCTCCTCTCTGGCTACACAGCTACAGTTATCTACAAGATGTCCCACAGCATTGAGATTCTGCCCATCGATGACGTCTACATGGGGATGTGTTTGGCCAGCGCTGGACTCGGACCTGAGTCCCATTTCGGCGTCAGGACTGCAGGACTGCACATCCCCGCTGGGAACGTAGACCCGTACGACCCTTGTTATTACAGGGAGATCATCTTGGTACACAGGTTCTTGCCCCATATGATATACGTCATGTGGGATGGAATACGCGACCCGAACCACAAATGTGGAGCGTCAAAACCCTTAACCTCGCTTTAGTCCTTCGCCACTCTGGCATGAACTCTGGGGTTCTTTTCCTTCTCTCTCTTTATTATTATTTTATTTTTTCAAGCGTTGAAGTTTACTATGAGGGGTGTATCCTGGTGGCAGTTTTAGGATTTTAAGATCTTGATTCTTCTAAGATGTTTCTAAGATCCTGGTGAAAAGGTCATACAAGATGGATCAAACTGGATCCTCAATATCTTCACGAACCTCAAGGATACAACAAGACTCTAAAAAGATGTTGAATGATCCCCAGGGTACTGTGTTGTGTGTTCATACATATTCATGGTAAATAAACGAATATTTTGTATGTATTGTGTACAATGTGTGATACAGTATCATTTACAACTGAAATACCACCCAATCAAGTTGTGTGAATAATAAATAAATGGACTGCACTTATATAGCGCCTTGTTCCAAAATGGCCTCTCATTCACACACACATTCACACACCAATGGCGGCCAAGCTACCATGCTAAGGCGCCGGCCCGATCAGTGGGAGAAATGTGGGGTTCCGTGTCTTGCCCAAGGACACCTCGACATGTGGCCAGCCGGGGCTCGAACCGCCAATCTTGCGATCATTAGACACCGGCTCTACCTCCTGAGACACAGCCGCCCCCTGAATAATTACCAAGCGGGATGGGATGATGTTGCTTCTTAAATAAGATGTGATATGCTTAACAACTAAGCCTGCACTTTTTGTACAGTACTCAATGATATTTGCCTTTTTTTTCTTTTTTCTTTTTTACCATAATGTTAGCCTGTTAGCGAAGAAGTCCTGCAAGCTGCATGTGGACAGACTTGCACAGCATCACAGCCCTCAACACCAACAGTCTGCACAGCATCACAGCCCTCAACACCAACAGTCTGCACAGCATCACAGCCCTCAACACCAACAGTCTGCACAGCATCACAGCCCTCAACACCAACAGTCTGCACAGCATCACAGCCCTCAACACCAACAGTCTGCACAGCATCACAGCCCTCAACACCAACAGTCTGCACAGCATCACAGCCCTCAACACCAACAGTCTGCACAGCATCACAGCCCTCAACACCAACAGTCTGCACAGCATCACAGCCCTCAACACCGACAGTCTGCACAGCATCACAGCCCTCAACACCAACAGTCTGCACAGCATCACAGCCCTCAACACCAACAGTCTGCAGCAGCATCACAGCCCTCAACACCAACAGTCTGCACAGCATCACAGCCCTCAACACCGACAGTCTGCACAGCATCACAGCCCTCAACACCAACAGTCTGCACAGCATCACAGCCCTCAACACCAACAGTCTGCACAGCATCACAGCCCTCAACACCAACAGTCTGCACAGCATCACAGCCCTCAACACCGACAGTCTGCACAGCATCACAGCCCTCAACACCAACAGTCTGCACAGCATCACAGCCCTCAACACCAACAGTCTGCAGAGCATCACAGCCCTCAACACCAACAGTCTGCACAGCATCACAGCCCTCAACACCAACAGTCTGCACAGCATCACAGCCCTCAACACCAACAGTCTGCACAGCATCACAGCCCTCAACACCAACAGTCTGCACAGCATCACAGCCCTCAACACCAACAGTCTGCACAGCATCACAGCCCTCAACACCAACAGTCTGCACAGCATCACAGCCCTCAACACCAACAGTCTGCACAGCATCACAGCCCTCAACACCAACAGTCTGCACAGCATCACAGCCCTCAACACCAACAGTCTGCACAGCATCACAGCCCTCAACACCAACAGTCTGCACAGCATCACAGCCCTCAACACCAACAGTCTGCACAGCATCACAGCCCTCAACACCAACAGTCTGCACAGCATCACAGCCCTCAACACCAACAGTCTGCACAGCATCACAGCCCTCAACACCAACAGTCTGCACAGCATCACAGCCCTCAACACCGACAGTCTGCACAGCATCACAGCCCTCAACACCAACAGTCTGCACAGCATCACAGCCCTCAACACCAACAGTCTGCACAGCATCACAGCCCTCAACACCAACAGTCTGCAGCAGCATCACAGCCCTCAACACCAACAGTCTGCACAGCATCACAGCCCTCAACACCAACAGTCTGCACAGCATCACAGCCCTCAACACCAACAGTCTGCACAGCATCACAGCCCTCAACACCAACAGTCTGCACAGCATCACAGCCCTCAACACCAACAGTCTGCACAGCATCACAGCCCTCAACACCAACAGTCTGCACAGCATCACAGCCCTCAACACCAACAGTCTGCACAGCATCACAGCCCTCAACACCAACAGTCTGCACAGCATCACAGCCCTCAACACCAACAGTCTGCACAGCATCACAGCCCTCAACACCGACAGTCTGCACAGCATCACAGCCCTCAACACCAACAGTCTGCAGCAGCATCACAGCCCTCAACACCAACAGTCTGCACAGCATCACAGCCCTCAACACCAACAGTCTGCATCTGCCCTCAACACCAACAGTCTGCACAGCATCACAGCCCTCAACACCAACAGTCTGCACAGCATCACAGCCCTCAACACCAACAGTCTGCACAGCATCACAGCCCTCAACACCAACAGTCTGCACAGCATCACAGCCCTCAACACCAACAGTCTGCAGCAGCATCACAGCCCTCAACACCAACAGTCTGCACAGCATCACAGCCCTCAACACCAACAGTCTGCACAGCATCACAGCCCTCAACACCAACAGTCTGCAGCAGCATCACAGCCCTCAACACCAACAGTCTGCACAGCATCACAGCCCTCAACACCAACAGTCTGCACAGCATCACAGCCCTCAACACCAACAGTCTGCACAGCATCACAGCCCTCAACACCAACAGTCTGCACAGCATCACAGCCCTCAACACCAACAGTCTGCACAGCATCACAGCCCTCAACACCAACAGTCTGCACAGCATCACAGCCCTCAACACCAACAGTCTGCACAGCATCACAGCCCTCAACACCAACAGTCTGCAGAGCATCACAGCCCTCAACACCAACAGTCTGCACAGCATCACAGCCCTCAACACCAACAGTCTGCACAGCATCACAGCCCTCAACACCAACAGTCTGCACAGCATCACAGCCCTCAACACCAACAGTCTGCACAGCATCACAGCCCTCAACACCAACAGTCTGCAGCGGCGCACGTTTCCTTTGTGGTTTGAGTAAATGACAAACACAGCTTTCACACATTATATCGGCCGAGCTTGTATACTGAGAGTGTTACTGAGAGTATGTACAGTTTGTCTTTCCTTTTCGTTCATGATGATGATGATGATGATGATGATGCTCTCTTTGTTATTATTTCAGTAAAATAGTTTCAGAGAAAGTTACATATGAAGGGTAGGGAGGGAATTCTATCAAGCAATATTAGCAAATGAATATTTAAACTCTACACACTCCTTCCCCTTCATGGGACATTGTACCATGTCAACTTTCACCCTCCTAGGCCATTCCCTAGAGGCCCTGCACGCGACGAAGTGGAAAACTGTAGGGAGCTCTAGTGCTTGATTGGAAGTGCCGTTTGTAAAAAGACATCTTCTCACACGTACAGGCACACAACAAGTACAACATGTTGCATTTTCATGCCATTAGGCAACTTGCTTCCTAGCATAGCAGGTCCCTGCTAATATATAGCAGTCGCGTGCAGGGCCTCTAGGGAATGGCCTAGGAGGGTGAAAGTTGACATGGTACAATGTCCCATGAAGGGGAAGGAGTGTGTAGAGTTTGGTGAGTGTGACTCTTTCGCAGCCCGTTCCCTGGGCCCAAACGTACCCCAGCAGGAGCACCTTTCAGTCAAAGGGCACAGACCTATGAAGGCCTCTAGGGAATGGCCTAGGAGGGTGAAAGTTGACATGGTACAATGTCCCATGAAGGGGAAGGAGTGTGTCAAGTTTGGTGAGTGTGACTCTTTCGCAGCCCGTTCCCTGGGCCCAAACGTACCCCAGCACTTTAATTCAGGCTTTTGGGCCTAGTCTAGTGTGACATTAAAGGTTAAAGGACTTTAGCGTCGCAACCGTAGGTGCCACAGACACGGTTCAGATATTTTCCGACTCGACTCGGCCCCACCGACAGGCCACACCCACTTTGATACAAGCCACTCCCCCTAACTGTCTAAGCCACACCCACTTTGATAAATAAATAATATTTATATAGCGCTTTTCCGAGGCTCAAATACCCTGACAATATGGGGAAAACGGGAAAGTGCTGTGTCCCTTGTTGTATGAATAGATCCGACCGGTCTCAAAATGTAGCCTATAATTAATGCAAGTGCAATCGGGCTAACGTTACTCATTCTCGCAGTTCCAAATGAATGAACATGGAGGGGCACTGCCGTCGGGTTGTAAAATAGCCTAGTTTGATAGGCCTATTGACAGCGAATAAAACAGTGAAGATGACAATTGTTTCTGCTGTTGTTATTAAAATCTGTTCTCCGTTGGTTGTATCTCAAAATGTGGCCTATTAAAATCTGTTCTCCGTTGGTTGTATCTCAAAATGTGGCCTATTAAAATCTGTTCTCCGTTGGTTGTATCTCAAAATGATGTGGCCTAACTAATGATGTGGCCTAACTAATTAATGCAAGTGCAGCCAGGGGCGTGTCCAGGGGGTGGCCTGGGGTAGCACGTGCCACCCCTGAAATCTGATTGGCCACCCCAGGTGCCACCCCCCTGATTGATTGGCACACAGCTGACATGATGTATATAATTTGATGTAAAGAACTCTCAAAAAACACATACGAAATATTGTTTTAAGTACAATAAAGCTTTATTTATTTTAAGAACGTGTGGAGTGCATCTCCAGCAGTGCGATATCTGTAAACATACTATCTGTAGACTCTCCGCTCAGGGTTGCCAGATGGGATTGACAATTTCGAGCCTAACCAGTCTAAAAACAGCTAAATCCACAAAAAAACAGCCCATCTGGCAACCCTGTCTCCGCTGCTTCAAACTCTTCCACCGACACTCGAATGGAATACACTCATGACCAAATGTAATACGCTGCGCTCAAATGTAATACACATGCTCAATGGAATACACTCGTGACCAAATGTAATACACATGCTCAATGGAATACACTCATGACCAAATGTAATACGCTGCGCTCAAATGTAATACACATTGATTTTATTTTGGCACAAATATGCCGTATTTTTGCATTGTATTTAGTGTTACACGTGTATTGCATTCCGATGTGTGTATTGCATTCCGATGTGTGTATTGCATTTAAATGTGGCACGATCCACCCTCCATAGAGTTAGGTACGCTTAAAATAGCTTACAACGGCTACTAGCATAAAGAAATGTCTGATTGTTGCGTGTTCGGTTGTCAGAATCGATATTCCACGACTATCGGACTCAAGTTCTACCGAATTCCATCAGGATCAGACCATTTCAGAGCAACAGGCGGCGTCAACTGGACTGAGGACAAGATCCAAAAAAATGCTTGTGCATGTGCCGCCCATTTATATCAGGTAAAGTATTGTAGCAACCGTGTAATAATATGTTCATTAATGTTGCAATTAATGCTCAGAAATTCAATGTTAGCACTGTTACTGTGAGCTGTGTTGTGTGCCAATGCATTCCTGTGATTGGTGGAGGTCACGGGGGGGGCGGGTGTTGCGTTGAGGAAAGGAGAGCAATTAGTTTGCAATTAAACACACGGATTGTAAGACAACCTATCTTGTCTTTGGCTTGGGAGGACTTCTGATTTCAAGACATAAAAGTCTGAATCTAGGGAATATTGCACTACTATTGCACTAATATTACACGGTCATATTATGTTTAGGTGCACGCACCGGAAAGGGAAATAGATAGACTACTGTTCTAATGTTTACACCTGCGTTCGCCCTGCTCAGGACTTGTTTAATTATTGTCATTTCATTAAAGCAAATGAACAAATGGAATATTGTTCTTATTTATAATTAAACAACGTGATGCAGTCAAGCAGACAAATCCAGCAAAGAGGAAGACGCATGTATTCGCGGACGACTCACACGGACATCGGCAAATAACGCCACCCCGGAATCTGTAAGCAAATGGAATATTGTTCTTATTTAGAATCTATGTCATGGTATTTGATGTACTGCACATGACCACAGATTGCGTAGTTGTAGGCATCTAGTGATTTATATGCTCTCAATTTCTCACGGGCCTACACGCTAGGCAATGCAAACTTTTCATACTTTTCACAGGCAGGTAATGGCCAGGTAATGGATTGGAACAATATCTCGTTAACTCCGACCACTCCCCCAGATTTGTTTGTTTAAAGAATAAATATGGGAGTTTAATATTACATCCGAATCCTGACGTCTGCCGTGTGAGACCAGGTTGCATTTAGACTATATAGTGACTATATCTAGCTATATATATCTAGTCTAGCTATTGCTGGCTAACGTTACACGTATGTTATTTTAGCTCTCACCTTGTAACAATTAGCTGTAGGCAATAATAATAATAATTAATTATATTTATATAACGCTTTATTAATGCAAGTGCAATCGGGCTAACGTTACTCATTCTCGCAGTTCCAAATGAATGAACGTTGAAGCGCTTGTATCTCAAAATGTGGCGTGCAGCCCGACAGGCGCACATAACAGGCACACCCCTGCGCTTTCAGAGCTCGTTTTCTCGTTGGAATTCGACGTTTGGAGACGAACGACAGACGTCGAATCCTGACGGCTGCCGTGTGAGACCAGGTTGTCTGTGAACACTGATGACACAAGGCTGATCCTCGTTCGAGGAATCACCTGAGGCTTGAATTCCAACCTCGAGTTGCCTGATCGCCGCATTTATTTCAATCGCCGCTATACTGATCCACCTTTAGTGGAATGGCCCCCAGGGGATTAAAAACCGGATAATAATAATAATATTATATAATAACAATAATAATAATATTATATAATAACAATAATAATAATATTATATAATATGGTCTGTACTTTCATCAAATGATGTAATCTCATTTTATTAAGCGTCAACGTGTGGATTTAAGGTGTTCTGTGTTCTCTGAGCTCCATCAAGCTCAATTAACACTTCTGGTTTCGCTTATCGTCGTTTTCACGGCTTCAAAATAAAAGCGCGAGTTAAAACAAGAATGGAAAATGATGGGATCCCAATATGTTTGCTGAAACTGAAGAAATACGCTCCTCAATTAAGTGTTTAATGACAAAGATGAAAACGCCCTGCAAATATACAAACAATAGAAGCATGAATTGAGATAAAGTATAAGCAGGGTAATATATATAACTTAACCAGAAACATTCGAATAACCAACTTACAGGAATTAAGTGGGCAGCTCAATAGACGGCCACCGTAACATGAACGTCTGACACTAAACAAATAATAACATGGCCGACTCCTGACTGAGCCGGACAGCATAGCAAACGAGATACTGCCACCTAGTGGACAGGCGGTATACCCTTCATGCCCCCCAGTCCGGAAAGCTATAAACTGAAATAGGTAACCGGACTCAGTCCCGCGTCCAACGGCCTGTTTCGGGCTCGTAGTGCTTGGGTGGCTCCCTTGTACGGCTAGGTCGCGTAGGACGGGGCAGCGACAGTGGCGACTGCGACACTAGAAGCGAAGCGTTCGGGGTGGCATCAGTGGGTACAGGGTCGCCCTGGGACCCGAGGCCAGGGGCCGCCTCACCAGCAGACGCCGGCAAGGAGGAACCCAGGGCCGCGCCACAGGGTCCATCCGCCAGCTGCTGGACGATCCCCTGGGGCACCACCGGGCACGGTTGGACAGGTAGGGAGCGGTGTACCAAGGGCGCAGGTGGAGGCAGGGGCGTGTCCAGGGGGGGGCCAGGGGTGGCTCGTGCCACCCCTGAAATCTGATTGGCCACCCTAGGTGCCACCCTGATTGATTGGCTATCTGCCTAGTCACTCAGAGCAGAGGCCACTTCGCGCCACGAGACGAACTTTTCGAACAGAACACATTTTTGATCAGCGGTGAGGTGTGGTCTTGGCGCTCCTGAAGAAATGTGAGTACCATTAATAACGTTAGACTTTTGCATAGCTACATATAGGCTACGGTGTTGTGCTAGTGGTTAAAACGTTTTGCTTAACTTGGAATCAGAGTTTAGGATAACATTCGCTTTGCTCTGCGTTGTTTGGAGCTGTGAGAACGCACATTCGAAGTCACTCCCGGAGCAAACAACCAACACATGCTCCGCTTAAAAAGGGTGGTTTCGCTCCGGTTAGAAACGACACATCGAGGCTGTCCATAGTAAAACAACAGCGCATGCGTGTTGATCTGGATAAGAGGGGGACGAACGGGCAGTTTTCTATTTTCCTGACCAATCAACTACCACGTCTGTTGCTTCAATTGCCTATGTTACTTTGTTTAAATGTTGCAAACTCATCCGCTTGCTCTGGGTCATGATTCAGATGTTCATGTAAGAACATGACCTTAGTAGCCCAATTAAAGTATACAATGGGGAGTGGAGACAGAAATGGTAATAAAAAGCACAAAATGGTGTGTACAAATTCACCAGAATGCAGGGAATTAAGTGTTAAATTCTCAAAATGGTGCCACCCATGCATAACAAGGTGCCCCACCTGGGCCACCCCAGTGAAAAAGGTCTGGACACGCCACTGGGTGGAGGGGACATAGCAGCTGGCTGCTGAGGAGCATAGGGGGTGTAGCCACGGAGGAACCGCCGGTTGCGTAAAGTCAGGCGTCCAGACCCATCAACCTTAACCCGATACTGATCGTGATCACGTGACTCCACCACCACCCCTGACCTGTCCCACTTGTTAGGGCTAGGGCCCTGCTGGTTCTGGAGGAACACCCTCTCACCAAGTGCCAATGGGCGGAGTGGCTTCGAGTGAGCCTGCAGGGACTCAGTGGTACGGGACATCCGAGTCCGAAGGGCATCCGCCTTTGCCGCCCATGCTTGGCGCCAGAGCGGTCGGATATGTGGGTTCGAGAACTTCTCAAGCCTGTTGACGAAGGAAAGCGAACCTCGAAGGGGGTGACCGAAGATAATCTGCGCCGGTGAGAGGTTGCAGTCGGGGTCAGGCGTGTTGCGTAACTGTATCATGGCACGCAGAAAGCGGTCATGATCGAGACTGCCAGTCGGGCCAGTGTTGGACATCAGGAGGCGCTTCGCAGACTTCACTGCAACTTCCGCTCTTCCGTTTGACTGTGGGAAAGCAACAGAGGACACACGGTGTTTGACGCCCCACAAACGGAGGAAGTCCTGTGTCTGGCCTGCTGTGAACTCCGGACCACCGTCGCTCGAAAGTTCCTCCGGCACGCCAAAGGAGCCAAAGAACGCTCGGAGGTGGCGAACCAGCCCAGCTGAGCCTCCCATATCAGTGCCTGCTGTGGAGCATAGGACCTCCACCCAGCCCGATAGTCGATCTCCGATAACTAGGAAGTGACGACCTCCATAGTCAAAGAAGTCAGCAAACACTGCCTCGAATGGGGTGGACGGTGGCGAGGATGGTAGGGGGGGCGTGGCTGCTTGTGACGGAGCGTTCCGGTTACAGTCCGCACATCCGTACCTGGCGGCTCGGATGTCCTCTGACATCCCTGGCCAGTAGACTATGGCACGGGCCTGTTGCCCCATCGCCGAGATCCCTTGGTGGGCGGCATGGAGGTGTCGAAGGACGCTGTCGCGGAGGGATGGAGGGACCACGACGCGGTCATGATATAGCAGGACGCCGTCCTGTGCGTAAATGGACTCACAGACTGGTGATAGACTCGCCAGGGCGGGGTCGTTCATATCAACCCTGTCCCCATGTTCGATCAGGTGCAGAAGGTGGCTGAGGCATGCATCACTTGCTGTTTCTCGTGCAAGGACGGTCCAAGAGACGGCTCCGAGCTCTTGTGCATCGGCGCGGATGGAAGCCATAAGTGCTGACTCCACGGCGTCAGGCACGCCCGGCAATCCCAGTGAGAGGCCGTTCGCTGAGCCTGATGGAGACGGATGTCTTGAGGTTGCGTCAGCGGCATAGTTGCTCTTTCCAGGCAGGTGCACAATGTCGAAGCACCATGGGAGGGTACGCTGCTTGAGTCTAAACAGGCGTGAGTTTGTTATCTCATCTAGCGTACGGTCGCCAAAGATCTTCACCAGGGGCTTATGGTCTGTAACTACGACGAGGTTGTCGCTCCCCTGCGTGAAGTACCGTGCTTGCTCCAGACCCCAGGCCACGGCTAGGGCCTCTCCTTCGATGGCCGCATAGCGCTGTTCGGCCGGGGACAGGAAGCGTGAACCAGCGAGGGTGATCCTCCATCCTCCCGGGCAGCAGTCTGGTATGCCCGAGGCGCAGCTACAATGTTGTTGGAGCAGGAAGTAACCAATACCGCGCTTGGACCAGTCAGGGCGGAGGCAGGTGCGCTTCTGCATGTCGTAGATCTCCACGCCCTCACGGATAGCCCCGACAATAGCACTTTTGGACGTTTGGAAGGCTTCCTCCAGTTCGGGTGACCATGAGAATTTACAGCGTGGGCTGAGGAATGGCTTGAATGGAGCCATCGTGTCGCGCAGCTGGGCATAGTTCGACACCTGGTTGACGAGGCCGAACCAGCTCCTGACATCCGTCGTGGAGTCCGGGGTGGGGAAGTCTCGGATAGCGTCCAAGTACTTGGGGAGTGGCTCGATAGTAGTGTCCGACACCCTGAAGCCAGCGAACTCGATGTCCCTCTCCGCAAACTGGAACTTGTCCGGGTTCAACACGATGCCTGCCCGGCCGACACGAGTAAGGAAGTCGATGGTCCTCCACCAGTGCTGCTCCAGGTCGGTGTCATAGTGGATGGTGTCATCCACACAACGTTCCTTACGCTCATAGTCCGAGAGGACCGCATCGAAACGGCGGTTGTAGCCATCCCCCGACGATAGGAAACCTTGTGGCGCCCTGGTGTAACGCCAGCGGCCAAAGGGCGTGATGAATGTGGTCAGATGACGATCCGATTCACGCAGGGGCACACTGTGGTAGCCATTCCAGGCGTCCGTGACAGTCTTCCAGGTGTCCTTTGGGATACGACGTGCGAGGTGGAATGGGGACTCAGTGGCGAAAGTCTCACGTAGGCAGAACTTGTTGAGAGGTGAGAGGTCCACGGTCCTGCAGGGGGAGCCATTGTGCTTCCGAGTGACCACCATACGATGGCACCATGTCACTGGTTCGCCGTATGGCACACGTTCAATGACACCGAGGGCCTCATCCCGGAGAAGGTCATTGTGGACTCTCTGCTGCCAGTGTAGAGGCACAACGGCCGCGGTGTGGCATGCTCTCGGCGTGGCTGCGGGGTCCACATGCATTTCAATGGGTGGCCCTTCCATGCACGGCAGCGCCCGATGAGGGCAAGTGTTGAATGTGGATGAGGCGTATCTCCCGAATAGCCAATCCTTCATCCGGCTGTTGTTCTCTGGTGTGACAGGGAAAGGTAGCGCCGTAGGGCGTTCCGGAGGGACCGTACGCTGGGGACATGAGCACTGGGCGCTGTGGGGGTTACTCGGGTCGCCGCAGCCGCCGTTGGTGGACCTCGTAGCATTGACGGACAGGGGCTGGTTTGGCGTGTAAGACCCACGCTCGTCGTTGGGCCCCCCTACGATGTCACCTGATGGGAAGTCCATAGACAAGAGGCCGAGGTTGAGCAGCGACTCGTAGGACAGGTACATGGCCCGGACTGAGCTGCTCACGTACACCATGGAGCGGCAGGACGCCACTCCACCGCTGCTGGAGGCTGTCGAGAGTCTAGCGAAGAATGCGCCTTCGACAGCTATGGGGGAGCGGTCGGCGGCCGACATGCTGAGATGGACGGGACGCAGGTCGTCACGTGAGAATCCGCAGGCAATGAACTCCTCTAGGGACCAAAGGTCCGACTGTGCACCAGTGTCCGCGATGGCGGATACCCTCGCCCCGTTGACCGAGCCACGGTCGCCGGTGCCTGCACTCAGTCCGACAGGCATGTCAACCGAGATAGTGATCAGCGCTCAGGGATGGTCTCTCTGCCTGGCCCTTCTCCATTCGCCCTTGGAGAAAATGTGGTGCTCAAGTCTGATGGGCGTGGGGGCGTGGCGTTGGTGGTGACTCCCACGACGTTGGCCAGGGCGGGCATCAGACTGAACCGACGAGATCTGGGAGATCGGTTCTGACTCCACGGCGGCCTGTTGACTGCTGGCAGATGGCTGCGGTCGCCCCTTGCGTCGGCGGGCCCTATAACAGTCGATACAAAGCTGGTGGGGCTTGGTATTCCATCCGCGGGATCCCTCTGTGAAGACATTAAAGGTTCTCTTACACTCTGGGCACGGGGCTCGTTTAGCCACGTCCGCTGGGCCTGGGGTCGGGGTGGGGCTTGCCTGTGGACTCTTTTTTAAGCGCTGGAATGACGACATGGCCGAAAGGGCGGATGACGGGAGAGCATTGCGGGCCATCTCTTTATTTTCGACGAGTGCAACCACGTCATTCACTGGCATTTTAAGGATGTCTGGCGTCCCTAGTACCTCTCAGCGAATGTCCGAATCAGAGATGCCATTGACTAGAACGTCGCGGATGATGTGGTCGGTATAGTCCACATCCTCGCCACACCCACATACTGTAACATAGGCGCATGTCTCCGCTTTCCCCCGTACTCTGGCAGTGAAGGCGCGGAATGTCTCATCACGCTCCTGGCGTAGCTGGAGCAGCTCGGTGCGCAGGACACATGTGGCGACTGGGATGACTGCTAGTGAACGTAAGGCGGCAATTAGGTGTAGCAAAGGTTCGGAAGCGGCGTTGGGGTTGACTTTCAACAGGCTGTCACCAAGTTCAGGCCCAGCGCACTGAAACAACTGGAAAGGGGCCTCGGCGGCTCCTATGCCTGAGCCAGTGCAGAAGACGTCCCAACGACGGATGAACACGTTCCATTCCTCAATCGATACGCCTACGTCGACTTTAGGCCGATCCAGTTTCGGGCCTCGGGGGGTCGGCGCGGCTGTGACAGGCGATGTGCGTTGATGGGCAAATCCATGATTAGTCAACAGGGCAATGGCGAGTGCTTCGGACACGTTTTCAGTTCCGAAAGCGCAGCCAGGGACAGAGCATGCAACGACGACCATGGCTTCCTGGCGTTTTCATGAAGAAATACGCTCCTCAATGTCAATGAAGTGTTTAATGACAAAGATGAAAACGCCCTGCAAATATACAAACAATAGAAGCATGAATTGAGATAAAGTATAAGCAGGGTAAATATATAACTTAACCAGAAACATTCGAATAACCAACTTACAGGAATTAAGTGGGCAGCTCAATAGACGGCCACCGTAACATGAACGTCTGACACTAAACAAATAATAACATGGCCGACTCCTGACTGAGCCGGACAGCATAGCAAACGAGATACTGCCACCTAGTGGACAGGCGGTATACCCTTCAGAAACAAGCACAAATTACGTAACAGGAAGTAATTGTGAGCTTTGAAATGTGTGGAATTACATTAATTAATACTTTTTTACACATTTATACACTTATTATATTTGTATAAACCAGTGGCGGGCGGTGCATTTCACACCTAGGCCTTCAGTGATGTCCGACACATTCCTACCTGAATTATTCTACCTCTTAATACCATCGTTATGACGCCATGGCTCTAGAAACTAGACAGAAACACAGTATAACCGGGCGTTGCATCACCTTAACATAGTCAGACAAGTACAACAGAGTTATATTAATATTTCCGAAGCATTTTTAATCAATAAATCCGCATTTACAATGAAGAGTGTTAAACTAACATCTTTAAGATCGCTACATTACCCACGTCTGTCGTCTCGTCCACCATAATAGCGACAAAGGGTGCCTTTTTAATCTCCATTTTGATCTCTTCTTCCATCACTTCAGCAATAGCAAAAATCAGGTCGTTTTGTATTTTGCCTGACGTCCCAGTAAACACTTTGTTTGTGGACAGGTGGTAATGTAAATCTGGGTTGTTTTCAGCCAGAAAAGAAAGAAGCTCAACGTAGTTTCCTCTGTTTGTGGACTTGGCGCTTTCATTGTGTCCCCTAAATGAAAGTTATTGTTTACCCAAAAACAGGACACAATCGATCAGTATTATCGATCAGTCAACGAAAGCATTCGTTGTGAGGCTCCGTTTCCCTGCGCACTTTCAAAAGTTTCACATCTACCGGCATAGTTCCGCATCTCAATAGTGAATATCAATAGTGCGTATCAATAGTGCGTAGCAATAGTGCGTATCCAATCAAAAGACGTGCTGGGTGCTGACATCATTGAGCCTTACAGCAGGCGCCGTTGTTGCTTTTGCTCGCATCTACGTAGGTTTACTAGGTACGCCACAGGTTTTCTCGTTCCAATGTTAAGTTACAGGTCGAATCCGCAGCACCGTTTAATGTGAAGGCGGGCAGATTTTTGAGCCCCCTAGCAACACATTTTGATTGGATAAAAGCTCTAACATAAAGGCCAGCCCTCCAAATCTCAATCGGAGACTGGAAGCAGCGCAACCAAGAGGAAAGCTATGAAATGAAGAGAATAGACTATGGGGAATCATTAATACATATTTGTGGAAAATATATATTAAAATAAAATGTATATTCTGATGATGTTTAGGCCAGCAGAGAAGGCCTTGCTGGCCCTGACGGCACACCACTGGTATAAACTGGACTGTACAGAACCAGTAAAGTGAGGGGCGGTTGTGTCTCAGGAGGTAGAGGTTGTGTCTCAGGAGGTAGAGGCTGTGTCTCAGGAGGTAGAGGCTGTGTCTCAGGAGGTAGAGGCTGTGTCTCAGGAGGTAGAGGCTGTGTCTCAGGAGGTGGAGGCTGTGTCTCAGGAGGTAGAGGCTGTGTCTCAGGAGGTAGAGGCTGTGTCTCAGGAGGTAGAGGCTGTGTCTCAGGAGGTAGAGGCTGTGTCTCAGGAGGTAGAGGCTGTGTCTCAGGAGGTAGAGGCTGTGTCTCAGGAGGTGGAGGCTGTGTCTCAGGAGGTAGAGGCTGTGTCTCAGGAGGTAGAGGCTGTGTCTCAGGAGGTAGAGGCTGTGTCTCAGGAGGTAGAGGCTGCGTCTCAGGAGGTAGAGGCTGTGTCTCAGGAGGTAGAGGCTGTGTCTCAGGAGGTAGAGGCTGTGTCTCAGGAGGTAGAGGCTGTGTCTCAGGAGGTAGAGGCTGTGTCTCAGGAGGTAGAGGCTGTGGCTCAGGAGGTAGAGGCTGTGTCTCAGGAGGTAGAGGCTGTGGATCAGGAGGTCGAGCCGGCGTCTAATGATCGCAGAGTGGCGGTTCAAACCCTGGCTGGCCGCATGTCGAGGTGTCCTTGGGCAAGACACTGAACTCCAAATTGCTCCCAATGGGTGGGCCGGCGCGTTGCACGGTAGCTTGCCGCCATTGGTGTGTGAATGGGTGAATGAGAGGCATTTATTTACATTACATTTACATTTTTTGCATTTAGCAGACGCCTTATTCCAAAGCGACTTACAATCTTACAATCGATACATTTGACTAAGCAAGTGAATCATCAGTTCACCAGTCGTAGCAGGAAGAGTAATCTAGCTCAGGCCCGGGGCCATTGGCAGTCGTCGTGCCATTGTCGAGAGGCCATTGTAAAGCACTTTCAGGCCATTTAAATCAGGTGAGTTTGACAAGTGACACAAGCTGACTCATTGCTTCCCGACACATCCAGGACCTTCTAGGAGTGTCTTTGTTTGTCAAAACTATCCACAGAACATGTGTCTTATTGTGAAATCTTTCCTGCACACAATGCAGTCCCAATTAGATTTCACAATCTAATCCCACTTAACAGGTATGATAGAAACTGACCTTTCAAAAGCATGGAACATTCCAGCTATTGTACACAGCACAATAAGTACACAGGCAGACACTTGGTGGCTTTCCCTTGGCAGTGGGCTAAACGACAAATGAATGTTATTTGATAACCCTTTGCACTGGTGCACACATTTCAATTTCAGTTTCTTACTTCAAATTCAGCTGCCGTTTTTATTGAAATAGTCGCTCATCATAGGATTCTTTTCTTTTGAAAAAAAGTGAACACATTGCTGCGTTGTTAAAAATCAATGACACATCGCTAGTCAACTAACACAGCTTGTTTTGTGAGCCTGCTAACAATGTAAAGTAGTGTTCTAGTTAGCTAGGTAGCAGTGGGGATTACACACCCAATCCATTGCATTAAATCTGAAGAATGACTTGGCCAGAACTTGGTCATCTCATGTACAAATATTGAGCTATGCAGATAACCAGGATTTAGTAGAGGATATGAAATAATAAGTAATCGTATCGACCAGTTCATCCTGTTTCTAGCTGTGTGTCACCGACGTGTCAAAGCCATCATCCATCACAGTACAAAAGCACCTCAACATTAACATAATGTGATGCCACATCCCTGTCTGGTGCTGTGAGCTGGTAGGAATCTCTAGACAGGTTCTCCCTTCTCCCTGTGCTGTGACCTTGTCATGGTGGAGAGGCTTGCGTGCTTCCAAGACCCTGAAAGCTGTGCTGGGGGGGGCTTGCAAGACCCGACCTCGTCCCCCTCCACACCCCCTCCCGTTGCCTCAGGTCTGACGACCAAACCACCACCAGGACCAAGCTCCGGACCTGGGGTGATAGGGCCTTTTCAGCCGCAGCCCCGTCCCTCTGGAACGCCCTCCCCAACCACATCAGACAGTTTTTAAACTTCACCAGTTAACTCTCGCCCCCTCCCCATCCCATGTGTCCCCAGCACTACCTTAATTAGGCCCCCATACTTTCTTTTATTTATTTTTTGTGTCTTTTTCCACATACCGTAATTCAGTGGATTCAGTAGAGCAGTGGATATTATGCCAGAAGATCCTCATCCCTGACCATCGAACCCCACCACCAATCTAACTTTAACATCTGCCAGTGTCGTATATTTCTGTAGTATGTATGATCTATGTTGGATCCTTGAATCCTTGAAATGTTGGACCTTTGGGGGTTGGGCAAAGACACACACACGCTGGCCCCTCCCCTCTGGAACGGAACGGGGAGAGAGAGAGAGAGAGCGTGCTCTTTCCAGCCGAAGTCCATGGGGAACGCATGTAATGTATATATCTGTCTGATTAAATTGTCTTAAACTAACTGTTCTTTGATTCATAACCAATAAGAATACACGACAGTAATGGCGAGCAAGCAACGGAGATAATATAGCTTAATTTACAGTATTTTGCAAACTTCAATCTAACGAAGAAGGTAGGTTTCTGCAGAGATCGCTCTCTAGTCGATTGGTGTGTTTAAAATAGACTGTAAATCTCAGATAAGTTATAGTCAAAAGAATCTGTGTAACGGTAATCTTGTTGGAATAGAAACAAACTTTTCATAATCTTTGATGGGTGGGTGGTGAGAGCCGGACTTTGAAGCCCGTTTTTTTGTAAAGTATAGTGTTTGATGTGATTTGGTTGTATGGTATTGGAATATCGTGCGTGTCTGTGTAGAAGCATATAAATTGTTGAATGAGAATTAGTTTGGTAACTAATGGTTAAATTGCATTGAAAAGAGCATTGTTGTTATGGACTAAGAAGTCGATTCTTCGGAACTGTGTCAGAGAGTCCATTCTTAGACGCCATTTTTCTTTGTCCTTGGGGAAGGACACACACAGAGGCCATCTCTGTGTGGGAAACGTGAATACATTGTAGAATATTTGAATGAGATAAATAATAGTCTAACTGGATTGAGGGATAATCGTGAGGTTGTTGTGTCGTGGAAGATGGCATTATTGTGGAAAAGCAATGTTATGTTGTAAGGATTGATCTGGGAGTCCACAGCGGGTTTCCCCTCAGAGGAGAAGGCCCCTCCTTCCCCTACTTCATTTTACACGGAGGCGCTGGCGCATGCGCAATCGATACGCAAGTCGGTTGCTTGGCGCCGCCTGCTGGACAAAATACGACGAGACATTTTAAAACACTAAATCCTCAGGGAGATACAGCTGAGGTCGATGAAACAGTCCGATACATTAATAAATAGATGGTTATAGATGATTGTAATGTATTACATTACTTTAATTAATTTAATTAATTACAAATTGATTGAATTAATTATTCAGATCATTTTATTTCTCTGTTTTCACAAAACTTTGATCAATTGTTTTGTGACAATCTAATGATATGTTGATAATAGCTAATTGACTCCACAGGTTTACATCAATGAAGTGTCAATGAATAATTCTAACTAATCATTCATTCCTTTCACTTAACAAGTCGATTTCTTTACAGATTGTAATTAATAATTAATCATTCATTCTTTTCCAAATAACAAGTCGATTTATTTACAGGTTGTAATTAATATTTGTAATTTACATATTTTATTTTAGTTAGGTCATTTCCACAGTGTTTGATTAAGGAATAGCAGAATAGTACATATTTGATAGTTGAGCAGTAAAAGGGTTTTTGTGGATCGGTGAATACTTAGGTGTTGATCAGCCTTTGTGATTTAATAATTGTGTTGACCAGAACTGTAATTAGTATTGAATGAGTAATTAAGTGACACATATTCATAAACAATTAGGAAACACATTTAAGTATAAAGTACTTACACAGCTATTAGATTTAAGTTAATACTGCACTGACATACACAAGAGGCAAGTCTGTTATTCTGAAGTTGCAGGGTTTTTGTGGGGATGGTTAATACAGTTATATTGGACTAGCATTTGTTTAGCAAACAAGACAATAGGAAGGTGGGTTGTAAGAAGCGTACACCTTATCTAATATAGAATATTGTCAGCATATTGAGCAAGTAGAATGGGGTCGAATTCCACGAAGCTGTTAAAAGATATTAGTGAACATCGTGGAATGTTGGCTACGTTATCCCCTATGGCTGTAGTGGAAAAAATGAATCCTCTTGTTAGGGAAATTAGCAAAATGTCTACGAAATGGAATAGCCGTTGGGCATACATTGAACAGCCGTGGCCGAAAGAGGGCAGCCTTAATTTACAATTAATTGCAACATTGGAGATACTTATCAATGGGCACAAAGCACATCAAAGAGGAAAGATTAGATCAGAGAAACGCAAGTTAGAGTTAGCTATTTTAGATCTATTTAAGGTAGAGGGACAGAAAATAGCTCAGATGGAACCGGAAAAGAAAAAAGAATTGGCCAGAACACTGGAACAGAAACTGAACATTTCATCCCCAGACCTGTGTCCTGCCTCCAGTCCCCCTCCATATGCTAAGGCACTGGAGGATCATTCCCAGAAGAAGAAGAAGGAGCCAAGGGGAAAAGGGGACGACAGGAGTGACGAGGAAGATGACAGCGAAGATGGCAGTGAAGACTCAAGTGATGACGACAATGCAGATGGAGGCTACAACGCGCAGGTCAGGAAGATGATAGCCACAGCCGAAAGGAAAGGTGGGAGAAGACGCCCGGAGAAAGAGGGAGATTGTCACCGAATGTCATCAAATACATTAAAGAACTGTCCAGTGCTGATTCGGGGTAACAAGATGGAATATCATCCGTGGCATCATACAGATCTGTCTGAAGTGATCGAGAAACTCCCAGTTCTTCAAGAGGGAGGACATTCGTGGACGCGAGAGGTCGACGTGATACTGACAGGAACGCAGGCCGCGATGGGAGACCTGAAAAGACTCTTAGCTTTTATTGCAGGATTGGATACAATGCAGGAAATATTGATGAAGGCAGGACTTCATAGATATATCAATACATCAGTTTATGATCCAGAGCTCTTCGCAGCAAACAGAGGCAGGCTGTGGAAAGCAATCAGAGAGACCTACCCTACTCACATTCACCCAGACAATATCATTGTGAAGCCACTGGGGGGGGATGAGAATCCCAGGGGTTATGTTGCCCGTGTGCACTCTCAATGGAGAAGTGTGACAGGGAAAGACGCTGAAGATAACCCCTTAGAAAAATCCATAATCAGGGAAAAAATACAAGAAGGGCTTCCTACCCCAGTTAAGGATAAGCTAGCAGAAGTGGTGGGGCTACGACACATGAACAAAGCTGTTTATATAGACCACGTAGCTCATCAAGTTGAGTTATATCGAAAGAACATTCAGATACAGAAGGCACGAGACGAAGAATCCCTCAGAATATTGACTCATTTGCAATTGACTGAAAGCGAGAGGAACATAGAGGGAGTGCAGGCTTTAGCCCCACAGCAACAGCCACCTGGAGTGCAGACTGCTGCTTACCAGTCCTACTCACAGGGGCCACAAGGGGGGTATCCTGCTACTTACCAGTCCTACCCACAGGGGCCACAAGGGGGGTATCCATACCCACAAGGGCCACCAGGGGTGCAAGCGGTTCCATACCAGATGTACAACCAGCCTGGCCAAGGACCACCACCAGGGGGATGGACAGCAGCAGGGAAGAAGATGCTAGAACCGTGTTACCAATGTGACCAGAATGGACATCTAGCCTGTACCTGCTGCAACAGGCCCCAGGGGGGCGCAGGGGGGAGCCAAGGAGGAGGATATTGGCCTCCTGCTACACCTGCTCCAGGAGTGATGAACCCTTACGGAGGCCCAGCAGCTGGCCTATAGGGGTGCCCGGAAGATCCGAGTGGGAGGTGCCAGCTGGTGGTGACACAGAAGCCTGAAGACGCCACGCACCTTCCTATGTCTAGAGAATATGTGAAGACAATCGGATTTGAGGGAATTAAACAGCTGATTCCTACAACTGAGCTTGTAGACTTAGAGTACAAGGGACAGAGAGCAACTCTGTCAACACTTGTGTCAGAACACACGCCAACAGGGCTGCTAGGGAGAGATGCTCTATGCCAATTGAACTGTACAGTAAAATGCACACCTGACGGCTGTCAGGTGACGGTGCCATCCGGTGCTCAGATTCCATCGACAGCCAGAGTGATTAAGCATAGAACAGACCTACAAGCTTTGCCTTTAAAGGGAGCTGATATAGAATATTGGGTTGATGGGTCTTGTTACGGGGTAGGAGAAACGTTGTGCGCTGGGTATTCCTTAGTTAAAGCACAGAATTCAAAGTTTATTGTAGAACAGGCTGAGGCAGTTCCTCAGCCTTGCTCAGCCCAGTTGGCTGAATTGATTGCCCTCACAGAAGCATGCAACTTGGGAACCGGACGGAGAGTGACAGTGTACACCGACTCTGCCTATGCACATAATGTTTGTCATTTTAATGGAGCTGTATGGAGGGGGCGGGGTTTTAAGAGAACTGATGGTACGCCTATACAGCATCACGCACAGATCATGAAGCTGTTACAAGCCATGATGAAGCCAAAGGAATTAGCCATAGTGAAGTGTGCCACACACAGGTCTGACTCATCACATGTCACACAAGGTAACAGGGCTGCAGAAGATGCAGCCAAAGCCATTACAGGAGCAGACAAGGCAGGTAAAGGTCTTCTGGTCACACATGAAAAGCAATTACAGGGCATGGTCACACTTGAGGATTTATTGATGTTACAGAGTAGAGTAACTACGTTAGACAAGAACGTTTGGCTAGCAAGGGGGGCAAGTCAGGATGACACAGGTCTATGGAGGAATCATGAGGGGTTGGTTGTAGCACCCTCAGATTTATTAGGCATGTTAATACAGGAAGCTCATGGATTAGCACATGTGGCTAGGGGGGAGGTAAGACGCAAGATCACCAAGAAATATGGGTTTTGGAGTCCATATTTGATGGAACAGATTGACCATGCTTTAGGTCAATGTGGGGTCTGTTGGAGAAACAACATCAGAGTGGGTACACCAGTGGTGTCTGGGCATATCCCTACCCCAATAGGGCCACGGGTGGTGGACAGGGGGGTGGATGTACAGAGTAGGCAGGATGTTGTGCCAACAGGTGCCGAGGTCCCCAGAGAACCTGAGAAGGAGGAGCTACGAGGAGATGCTGTGGTGTTGCCAGAGCCAGTGGCAATGCCAGTGTTACAGCCAGTGACATTACCGGCAGTGCCTGAAACCGAGGGGACAGCGGAAAGCTGTCCAGATGCCAATGAACCAGAAACCAACGAAGCAGAGAGTGTTGACAGTCTGGAGGTCCAGCCTGGGGGTGTCCAAAGCCTGGACACCTGTGCGACTGGGGATGCTGGCGAGTGCCTGCACCATGCTTCAGATGATGCTGAGGGCGACTCCCCAGACCTTGATCAGCGTGGGAGGGGACCAGGCGGCTGCCTGAACCTCAATGACACTGACGGACGACGACCAGTTAGGAAAAGATTAAAGACTATGAATAGGGTAGTGAAGCAGCAGATCAAAGGGAACGACGGGAATGGACAGCAGATGATAGCATGGCTGGAAACGGTCTTAGGGGCATGGGAAACTTATTTTGCTAAGATAGGAGCACCTATTATAGCAGACATGATTTTTGACTTTCTTAGGAGGCAGGGCCTCATTGACTGTTTTTGGAAAATCAGTCACTCAGTCCACGTTAATGAACTTTTCAGAAGACTAGTCCTCACCTGAGGTGAAGATCTATGCATTAATGCATTCCCTTTGTCCTATGCTTACTGTTGGAGAATTATGTGTTATGATAACTGAATGTCATTATTTGTGTATTGTTTGTTTGTTTCTATATCGTGTGATTAAGGTCAGTTGAGAAGTGATGTGGTGGTTATACAAAGCTAGGAGAGAGGTTCTGTTCCTAGCGCAACGAAAATGGAAAGCTCCTGACTATGAAAGTGTTATCAATCTGAGACAGCGGTAAAGGCTGTTCTCCAACTGGGTACAAGTGCTAGTAACCTCTGACCCTGACGCTTCAAGGACAAAGAAAACATCGGTCGTTGGAAGTTTCTGTATTGATTTGTGCATGATGAACTGTGTTTAGTTTAATTGTGATTGTTATTTTCAAAATTCTTTTTATTATTGGTTGTTTTCTATTTTTTGTTTATGATATCTTTGGTTCCTAATACTGGTCCTGGGTTGGTCTGTGTTATTGTGCTTCTTGTGTTGTGTGTTGGTGTAGTTTTTCTGTCTGTTGTTGTTTATTTTTTAATTTTTAATTTTATTTTAAAAAAAAATTTTTGGGGATGTTTTGTGGGGTTTTGTGTTTTTGTTTTTGTTTTATGGTAGTTTAGTTTCGGAACACCCTCTGGGTGGTCCGAGGGGGGATGTGTCGTATATTTCTGTAGTATGTATGATCTATGTTGGATCCTTGAATCCTTGAAATGTTGGACCTTTGGGGGTTGGGCAAAGACACACACACGCTGGCCCCTCCCCTCTGGAACGGAACGGGGAGAGAGAGAGAGAGAGCGTGCTCTTTCCAGCCGAAGTCCATGGGGAACGCATGTAATGTATATATCTGTCTGATTAAATTGTCTTAAACTAACTGTTCTTTGATTCATAACCAATAAGAATACACGACACCAGCAGAATCTCCACTCCAACACAAATATAATAATAATCATAATAATCATAACAATAACAATAACAATAATAAGCAGCTTTATTTATGCACGGGTTGCTAGCCTACAGAGCACTGCTAGGGGAGCCTCCCCTCCTAAATTTCGTTGTTTGGTACCTGTACTGTAACAATGACAAATAAAGTCTATCTATCTATCCTGTCATGAACTGGCCTGGTAATGAAGCATTGATCTTTTTTATTTGATGACTTGTTTGATTGATTGATTGATTGATTGATAGCGTGAAACTTAAGTTGTGAAGGAATCGTGACCGTCCATGCTTTTCTATGACACTACTGATGACGTCAGGGTTATCCCATTTCATAGGGGAAGATGTTCAACCACTACTATACCCCTTCAGCAAGGCCAACAAGCAAGTGCAGTGCCACTCCAACACGAGGGGACAGGGTAAACATGAGAAGTGGGATTGTGATCCAAAGCTCATCATGTTTTACCAGTGATGTCGTTCGTTTATATATAAATATTAAAAAAAATAAAAAATAATCCAATGTAGTTTGCACTATGCAAAGCTGCAAAAAAGTTTTACAGAGGACTTTTATTTTGAAAGCAAAATACGAAACCCGGAAGTGTTATTATGGCTGGCAAATCGCAAATGTGACGAGAACATGTCCGTGTTCCACAGCAGGAGTCATGTCTTAATTAATGTGTGTCTTGGATGCTGTGGACAATTTATTATTAATTAACTAAATTAATTGATTAAATTATTAATTTGTGTCTTGTATGCTGTGGACTAGTTTCTTTAATGCAACGTGTGTCTCTGAACGACAATAACCCAAGTCTATCCAGCTCCACAACAAGAGGTCTGCTCTCGTTTTCGCGAAAACGAAACTTTACATCACTAAAATATGATGTAACGGAAAGTATGTACAATTTCTGATTTTGATCATAATAAATCATTTCTTTCTCTCCTGTCACTGTGGTTTTACCGAGTAATACCCATACTGATTAACCTTTTAATTGTATTGATCTTTATACTTCTCCTCTAGCCATTATCAATATTGATCGATTGATCGATGGATGTCTGTCTGTCTGTCTGTCTGTCTCTGTCTGTCTGTCTGTCTGTCTGTCTGTCTCAGTCTGTCTGTCTGTCTCAGTCTGTCTGTCTGTCTCAGTCTGTCTGTCTCTGTCTGTCTGTCTGTCTCTGTCTGTCTCAGTCTGTCTGTCTGTCTGTCTCAGTCTGTCTGTCTCAGTCAGTCTGTCTGTCTGTCTGTCTCAGTCTGTCTGTCTGTCTCAGTCTGTCTGTCTGTCTGTCTCAGTCTGTCTGTCTGTCTGTCTCTGTCTGTCTGTCTGTCTGTCTCTCTCTCTGTCTCTCTGTCTCTCTGTCTCTCTCTCTGTCTGTCTCAGTCTGTCTGTCTGTCTCAGTCTGTCTGTCTGTCTCTGTCTGTCTCAGTCTGTCTGTCTGTCTGTCTCTCTCTCTGTCTCTCTCTCTGTCTGTCTCTCTGTCTCTCTCTCAGTCTGTCTCAGTCTGTCTGTCTGTCTGTCTGTCTGTCTCAGTCTGTCTGTCTGTCTCAGTCTGTCTGTCTGTCTCAGTCTGTCTGTCTCAGTCGGTCTGTCTGTCTGACTGTCTCAGTCTGTCTGTCTGTGTCTGTCTGTCTGTGTGTCTGTCTGTCTCAGTCTGTCTGTCTGTCTGTCTGTCTCAGTGTCTGTCTGACTGTCTGTCTGTCTCTCTGTCTGTCTCTCTGTCTGTCTGTCTCTCTCTCTGTCTGTCTGTCTCTCTCTCTGTCTGTCTGTCTGTCTGTCTGTCTCTCTCTCTCTGTCTGTCTGTCTGTCTGTCTGTCTGTCTGTCTGTGTCTGTGTCTGTATGTGTCTGTCTCTGTCTGTCTGTCTGTCTGTCTGTCTATCTATCCATCCACCCATCCAACCAATGCTTGTCCTATAGACACGACATGACAGACTGCTTGTAGGCGTTGTAGTGGAACTTCCTGTGAAATAAACGAAATAAATGGAATTAAAAGATGTGGTACTGTAATTCCTTCTGAATGTGTCCAATGTACTCTGTGTGATCAAAATCTACAATTTTTATTTTTGTTGGTTTATCATAGTACTTCACTGTAAATATTACTTAACAATAACAACATCACAGTGTTATAGGCTACTTATGCAAGACGATTGATGATGAGAATTGCAGATGATTGTAATGCTTAGTGTGCATACAGGCGGGATGTTTAAACAATTAGCCTAAAGGATGACGACACTTATTCATTCAACCAATTCTGCAAAAATAATATAATAATAACCCACAATCTCCGCAAAGTATAAGATTATTAACACAACAACGTATTCATGCTGTGTTGGAAAGAGCGTCAGTCGGGATAGTGCTGTCTGCGTTGCGCTAATAAATGCTGCGTTCGTAAATTCGCTCTGGAAATCTGATCAGCACTCATAGAATGCCTCTTGTCCAATCAAATGACCTGTTCCCTTTGTGACGTTGAACCCAGTGTGCGCTCCGGCGCTCTCAGAGGGAATTTAGGAACGAAGCCACAAGTGGCATACGCCCGCCTCAGTCCCTCTCCCTCCCTCCCTAGTACATCATGTGGCATCAGAAATTCACCTTACAAACTCTTTTCCCCTCGTTGACGCTTTGAAGGTAAGAAACACCGGTGTGTCTGTATGTATGTGTGGATAATCAACTACAAGATGTGGATGTAGAGGGAACATATAGAAATAGCGTAGTAGTTTTAATAGTTAAATATTGTAGTTGTGCTTTATCTTATATTTAAATAATGCATCATGTGACATCACTTGGTACCCCGTCCGGGCATGTGGTGCCCTGCGCACAGCGCGTGATGCCCGTGTATTATATTATATTATATGATATTGTAGTGACTACATTATGGGTTCATGTTCTCCTCTTACTGTTGGTTGTGTAGTGGGAGGGAACCAGTTCTGGCACTAGGGGCAGAGGGGAGGATTATTAACGTTGCACCTTCCTGTTTAGATACACGAGTTTTGGTAACCATTTTCTGGTCCTGTACTGAGAGTACAAGTTGTTGTTTTGATTAAACAGTTATCATTACGTTGCCTACGTCTTTCCTTTTTCCTCCGGCACTACACTGGTGACCCGACGTGGATTTTTGTTAACGTAATTGTGTACGAAAACCAGCGACGAACATTACAATCCTGCAAAATGTCCGGGCGAGGAAGACGTTCAAACCAGCGGCAGCCATCACCATCCCCTGTCAGGGTAACGCGTGGTGCGCACACTCCCACTCTCAAGCTACCAGAATTCTGGGACTCAACGCCTGCTGCATGGTTTGCTATTGTAGAGGCACATTTCAATAAAAGTGACATCGATGACGACGACGACCGGTACAACCATGCTGTGGCAATGTTGGGCAGCTCCACCGCGGCTCGAGTGGTAGGTTTTTTGTCTGCTCCCCCGACGACGAACAAATATGAGCGCCTCAAGGCCCTGCTTCTAGAGACATTTGAACTGTCCACTGCGGAGAGGGTGCGTCGCCTATTTGCCATGTCGGACTTGGGTGACGAGAGGCCTTCTGCGAGCATGGAGAGGATGCTAAACCTGCTCGGTACAGAAGACCCCATGATCCTCTTCACAGAGCTGTTCATGCGCACATTGCCAGCTCAAGTTAGGATGGCGCTGGCCAACACCGCCATCATGGAGCCCCGCGCCCTGGCCAGGGAGGCGGACCGGTTCGTCTTGGCCATGCCTCAACGGTCCCCCGACCTGCTCGCTCCCGCGGCCGCCCCGCCACCCGACCGTCGCAGGAGAGCGAAGGATGACGCCAGACCTTCTGGCCAGCAGGGTAACGCTGCGGGCCATTGTTTCTACCACGCCACTTTTGGCGCCAAGGCCAAACGGTGCCGCTCACCCTGCACCTTCGGACCGACGGGAAACGGCGGGGCCGGCGCTCAGTAGTGGCCCTGAGCGCTGGCGTCACCAACAGGCTGCTCTTCATACAAGACACCGCCTCTGGTCGCAGTTTCCTTTGTGACACAGGTGCCCAGTGGAGCATCATTCCGGCAGAGAGATCGGATATGGCGAAGGAGGAGCGTGGTCCGCAGTTGGCAGGCGCGGACGGCACACCTATCTGCTCTTACGGCACTAGGGCGGTGGACGTGTGCTTCGGAGGGCAATGTTTTTCGTGGGATTTTGTCATAGCGGCTGTCACATTTCCCCTCCTTGGTGCGGATTTTCTGTGCGCCCACAACCTGTTGGTGGACGTGGGGAACAGGCGCCTGGTCAACTCACAGACTTTCGCTTCATTCGCCTGTACGCAGGGGGAGGCGGTCTACAGCGGGTGGTCCAATACGCTCGCCGAAAGTGACCAGTACCTTCGGCTGCTCGCCGAATTCCCCGACCTTACCAAGCCCACCTTCTCCGCGCCCACGGTGAAACACGGAGTGGAGCACCACATCGAGACCGAGGGGCCTCCCCTCCACGCCAGGGCCAGGCGCCTCAACCCGGAGAAGCTGGCCATCGCCAGGGCGGAGTTTGCGCATATGGAGCAGGTGGGCATCGTTCGGCGCTCGAGCAGCCCCTGGGCGTCTCCCCTGCACATCGTCCCTAAGTCAGACGGCGGGTGGCGCCCATGTGGGGACTACCGCCGCCTCAACGACGCGTCCAAGCCTGACCGCTACCCGGTCCCACATGTCCAGGACTTTTCAGCGAACCTGGCAGGCAAACGCTTCTTCTCCAAAGTGGACCTGGTACGGGGGTACCATCAGGTGCCGGTGCACCCCGAGGACGTCCCTAAGACGGCCGTAATTACGCCATTTGGGCTCTTCGAGTTTCTGCGGATGCCGTTCGGCCTGAAGAACGCGGCGCAGACCTTCCAACGCCTCATGCACTCGGTGCTCCGGGACCTACCATTCCTCTTCGTCTACTTGGATGACATCCTCGTCGCAAGCACCACGGAGGAGGAGCACCTGTCCCACCTCCGGGCCCTTTTCACACGGCTCAGCCAACATGGGCTGATTGTCAATCCGGCGAAGTGTGAGTTCGGACGGAACGCCATCGACTTTCTCGGGCACCGGGTCTCCGCAGAGGGGGTGACCCCCCTCCCCTCGAAGGTGGAAGCTGTCGCTGCTTTCCCGCGCCCCAGCACAATCAGCGAGCTCAAGGGGTTCATCGGGATGGTAACCTTCTACTATCGCTTCCTCCACCACATCGCTCACATCCTGCGGCCTCTGTACGATGCCCAGAAGGGCAAGACTCTGAAGCAGCCGGTGGACTGGACGGCGGAGCGTGTCAAAGCCTTTCAGGACACCAAGGCGGCCCTGGCCCGCGCTGCCATGTTGGCCCACCCCTCGCCCTCGGCACCCACTGCTCTCACCACGGACGCCTCTGACTTTGCTGTGGGAGCGGTGTACGAACAGTGGGTTGGGGACGCCTGGCAGCCTCTTGCATTCTTCAGCCGCCAGCTGTCTCCCAGAGAGCAAAGGTACAGCACATTCGACAGGGAGCTCCTCGGGCTGTGGCTTGCTGTCAGACACTTCCGTTTTTTACTGGAGGGCCGCGAGTTTACGGCCTACGTGGACCACAAGCCACTCACGCACGCCATGTCCAAGGTGGCGGAGCCGTGGTCCGACCGCCAACAGCGCCAGCTCGCCTACATATCCGAGTTCACCACAGACATCCAGCACGTTGCTGGGAAGTCCAACCAGGTCGCGGATTGTCTCTCCAGGGCGGTGGTTGGTGCGGTCCAACTGGGTTTGGACTACGCGCGCATGGCTGCAGACCAGGCCGCCGACCCCGCCGTCCAGGCTCTCAAGTTGTCGGACACAGGACTGCGCCTAGAAGAGGTGGTTTTCGGTGACGCAGGGGCCACGCTCCTGTGCGACGTCTCCATGGGTCAGCCACGACCGGTGGTCCCCGCCAACTGGAGGCGCCCCGCCTTCGAGGCGATACACGGCTTGTCTCACCCTGGTAGGAAACCGTCCTCACGGCTGGTGTCAGAGAAATTCGTCTGGCATGGGCTCAAGAGGGATGTGAGGGCCTGGGTTGACACGTGCATCGCCTGCCAGCGCGCCAAGGTGCATCGACACGTCAAGGCCCCCCTGGAGCAGTTCTCTGTGCCTGAGCGGAGGTTCGATCATGTAAACGTGGACCTGGTAGGGCCGCTGCCCCCCTCGCACGGATACACCTATCTCTTTACCATGGTGGACAGGACGACTCGCTGGCCGGAGGCAGTTCCGCTCTCCTCAACGACAGCCCCCGACCTGGCCCGGGCGTTCATCGCGGTGTGGGTCTCCCGCTACGGCACCCCTGCTGATCTCTCCTCTGACCGTGGCTCACAGTTTACTTCAGAGCTGTGGGCAGCGGTGGCGGAGAATCTGGGGGTCAAGCTCCACCGCACAACCGCCTATCACCCGCAGGCGAACGGGCTCTGTGAGCGTTTCCATCGATCCATGAAGGCCGCCCTTCGAGCCAGCCTCACGGACAGCGACTGGCTTGACAAGCTGCCGTGGGTCATGCTGGGGCTCAGGACAGCGCCTAAGGAGGACCTCCAGTCGTCGTCCGCTGAGCTGGTGTTTGGACAGCCGCTGCGGGTCCCCGGTGACTTCATTCCCAAGTCAACGGAGCCCTGGTCCGCCGCCGCTCAGCGCGCCTCCCTGCTGGACAGCGCCAGGACCTTCGTCCCGGTCCCGACTACGCAGCATGGTGTCCCTACTTCGAGGGTGCCCCCGGAGCTGCACTCAGCGAGGTTCGTTTTCATTCGTCATGATGGCCACAGGACTCCACTACGTCCTCCTTATGACGGGCCTTTCCGTGTCATCGAGGCCGGAGCCAAGAACTTCATGGTTGACATGGGGGGTAGGCCTGAGTGTGTGTCCGTTGATCGCCTCAAACCGGCCCACTTGGACCTTGAACTGCCCCTGGACTTGGCCCTGCCACCGCGCAGAGGCCGGCCTCCAGTCCTACCTCCCCTGCCGCGCCCTGGCCATTCCCCCCTCCGACCCCGACAACCCCCCGCAGCTCGCGAGCCCCCGGTCGTCGCTGCCCCCCGTCCTTCCCTGCAGGAGGACGTGATGGGCGATGTCACACCTCCTCCCGCACCTCCTGACTTTACCTACGATCGTAGGGGCCGGGCCATACGCCCTCCTCGCCGTGAGGATTTCCAATATTGAGGTGAACACTGGGGGGGCTGGTGTAGTGACTACATTATGGGTTCATGTTCTCCTCTTACTGTTGGTTGTGTAGTGGGAGGGAACCAGTTCTGGCACTAGGGGCAGAGGGGAGGATTATTAACGTTGCACCTTCCTGTTTAGATACACGAGTTTTGGTAACCATTTTCTGGTCCTGTACTGAGAGTACAAGTTGTTGTTTTGATTAAACAGTTATCATTACGTTGCCTACGTCTTTCCTTTTTCCTCCGGCACTACAATATGATATTATATTATGATATATTATGCCTATAATAGGGCCCTGCTAGGATGCAAAGCGTGGAAGTCTACTGATTTTGGCCAAACCAACGTCTTTATGTTTCGACCAATTTCTGTTTTTGACAGACCATAAAGCATGTACGCCTAACTCTAAAGCAGTCACTCAATCAAAACAAATACAAACATATTGACAAGAAATGTCTATTCATTAGGCTATTTAATGTTTTTTGTATTTTTTTGTATTTTATGTTTTGCTAAATAAGCATGACGCTCATTTAAGTAAATATAATAATCCCCTGCTCTCCGTGTCAGGGTTCAGACTTCTCCAAACCTACAGGACATTACAACATTTCATTTGCAAAATGCACTAAAACTCTCAAAACATTAAATGCATCAGACAAAATCAACCACCTGCTTCAAAACATACAACTTGTCAGCTAATTAACAGTTATTTAAATCAGTCCTTACACAATAACTCAATAAATCGTGACGTTAGAATTATAAGGTTCTATCTCAATTTTTGTCAAAATTTAGGTTTTCACATAATCTGACCCATTAGGTGTTTATTAATGCCTGTGTGGTGTTATTTTTTAAATGTTGACATTTTTTAGTTAGTAATTAATAAAATACAAAGGTTCCATCTCACAAAACATAATGGAATGTAAAAACTCAATATCTCTGAACTGCCCTAAACGGACATTTCCTTATCAGTAAGCTCACGAAATGCTATCAATATACCCTCTTTTCTACCCCTTTTCTGTGGCCATTTTAACCCTATGTTCTGTGCCATTTGATACTATAATTATAGTATGTAGGCTACTATAAAAGGCAAGTAAACATATTATCTTTATTTTTTATTTTTTTACAGAGATGACCAATGCAGAAAGAATGTCAAGTACTGATTGTTGATTGAAGACGTTTTGCACACGTGCAGAAGAGGTAGCAGCTGTGACCAAATGTTTTAATTCTGTTTGACATGATTTACTGATTGATGATTTACTCAACTGATTTTTGCGTCTTTTGTTTGAGAGTTGTGATGAGAAATTACTTAATAATAAAAGATACTTCTTCTACTACTAATAATAATAAATTTTATTTATGGGCGCCTTTCGAGGCTCTGAAGGACACCCTATCAGACGTAGACCTAATTAAAACCTAGTTAAAACCTCAAAGTTCATCTGATAAAACCAACACAGCTGTCGGATAAAAACAGCAAGGTCAGATAACAAAATGCAGCAGGTCAAGTGAACCCCAGTTTCATTTAAAGCGTTTTAGCAATCGAGACAAACTGTAGGCCTAAGTGTAATTTGCAAATATTTATGGAACTTTATAAGGAAACTTTATAAGGAACTAGCGTAAATATTAGAGCCTTTCATTTCAAAATGTGTGTTTGCATCAAACCGCTTTCAGTAAAGGTTGATTGGCATCTGATAACAACGGTAAGCGTCCTACTATTGACAAAAGGTTAGGAGCATAATGTCCTAATACACTGGCCACTGTAACATTACCCTGTTCACACACACACACACACACACACACACACACACACACACACACACACACACATCTAAAGTGCAGATCTAGGGCCATGCTTACCATACCGTATCCGTTACTATTTGGGATGGAGAAACCTAAACTTACCTGTCACACACACACACACACGCACACACACACACACACACACCTGACATGCCAGATAATGATCTGTACTTAACATGGGCACTGTGACAACATGTATCCACTGCCAATATAAACACCTGTGTATTTGTTTTTCTATCGTTACAGAGCAACAAAGATGAGACAGATACATTACATAGAGGCAACGGTTTTACTTCTGATGGCAGGACTCTACCTGATCATCATCTTTGGTAAGAGAGATATTCCTCTGTCGATCTTCGCCAAGGGGAACGCAAGACAAGTAACCAACCAAAGCAGACCCCCAGAACCAACCAGGGAGGAGTCAGATGTTTACCTCTGGCCCCCATGTCAACGGAACGACTCTGCAGCCAACGTGTCAGGGTTCTACTTTCTCCCCGGTCACATCAGAGACTTCCTCTTCTATCGTCACTGTCGCCACTTCCCCATGCTGCTCGACGTGCCCGATAAATGTGGAGGGCGTGACAAATCTGCCGATGTCTTCCTGCTGCTCGTCATCAAGGTACATAATTTACAACATAGGTTCAGATATAGGAAAAGTTTGGATATTTATAGCATAGCATAGAGTACAGCACAGTGTTTTATTGTATAGTATAGTAGTATAGTATAGTAGATAGTGTACATAGCCTTTATTTATGTAAACCAGCACTTTTCCCTTCTTTATTTTACCCTTGGCCCTCTTGTTTTTAGTCTTTTTCCAAGCACCAGGGGAGCCCCCCCCTCCTACATTTCGTTGTATGGTGCCTGTACTGTATTAATGACAATAAAGACCATTCATTCATTCATTCATTCATTCATTCAAGACCTCGCCTTGGAACTACGACCGCCGTGAGGTCTTACGCAAAACCTGGGCTAAGGAGAGACTGCAGGACGGCGTTTGGATCAGAAGGATATTCATCTCCGGAACGACAGCCGCGGGGTTGGAAACCTTCCAGATGAACAGACTCCTGGAGCTGGAGCAACGGGAGCACAACGACATCCTGCAGTGGGACTTCAGAGACTCCTTCTTCAACCTCACCATGAAGCAGATACTGTTCCTCGAATGGATGGACAGGAACTGCCCGAAGGCCCGCTTCCTCCTCAACGGTGACGACGACATCTTCGCCAACACAGACAACATGGTCGCGTATCTACAGGGTCTAGAGGACAACGATGGAAGCAAGCACCTTTTTGTGGGAGAGCTAATCGAATCTGTCGGACCCATCAGAAAGCCCAACAGCAAGTACTATATTCCTGTCCAGGTACAAGTGTCAGACTCCTACCCCCCCTACTGTGGTGGGGGGGGCTTCCTCCTCTCAGGGTACACTGCTGCAGTTGTCTACAAGATGTCCCACAGCATTGAGATTCTGCCCATCGATGACGTCTACATGGGGATGTGTTTGCGCAAGGCCGGCCTCAGCCCCCGGCACCATATAGGGGTCTATACTCTGTATCTGCCCATAGGGATAGACACGTACGGCGTTTGTTTCTACAGGGAGATTATCTTAGCGCATCGGTATCTGCCACCTATGACGTATATCATCTGGAATATTATACACGACTCGAACCTGAAATGTGGTGCCAAAGGTGGACAACTAGATACAAAGTTATCTAGAAACTAGACTGTGGACAATTCCTGTGGAAAGACCTTCCTGTGGAAGATCGCCTTTCTCTAAGCTCACCCAGGGGCCGAGCTAACTAGCACTAGCTAACTAGCGCTAGCTAACTAGTTAGCGCTAGTTAGCTAACTCCCCTGCACCCCCGGCGAAGACCACGTGTCTTTACGTCACTCAGAGGCCGAGCTGTGGCGTTTTGAATATCGCCCCATTCATTGTCCATGGGATTTTTTGTCCGCTAAACAGGGCATTGTGGGTAACCCGTAGGCCGTAACCTTCCGTCGGACATAAGCAACGCAAGTTGGAATGAGCAGCACGTTTTGACACCTCTCATGTCTACCTAGTGCCAAAACTGTGGGACGAGTAGCCGGGCCAAACTTTGCTATAATAACAATAAATATATATGTACAAGAACATTTGGGTCCGGTTTCACAGACAAGGCTTAAGCCTAATCCTAGACTTAAAAACATCTTCAATGGAGATTTTACATTGAAAGTGTGATTTAGTCCAGGACTAGGCTTAAGCCTTGTCTCTGAAACCGGCCCATAGTGTGCCTTGCATCCTGCAAGCACCCTAATAAGTGCTGCTTGCTACTGCAAGCACACTTAACAAGAAAAAAGGGTCATGTCTACTAAATATAAGACTGGAGGAATCAGAAGATACATAGGTAGCATTAGCCGGGAGCGTACCTATGTTCCCCAGGTACCTTAGCTCCCCCCTGAAAAAGGGTCCTATGTTCCCCAGGTCCTATGGTCCCCGCTCCCTAGGGATGACCCCCATTAGCCTATGATATACAACCTCCTCCTATACAACTGTGTCTGAAGTCATGTGACTGCTATGCAAGCAAATAAGACCTGGGGCCAGTTGCGTAAACATAGTTAAGACCAGTTAAGACTGGTCTATGGGCCATAACATTCCATGTTATGGACAACTAATATTTCAGTGCGTTATGTTACGGTACATGTGGGAATACGGTACATGTGGGAAAACTAGGGTTAGGGTTAGGTGCTAGGGTGCTACGGTTAGGGTTAGGGTTAGGGGTAGGGTTAAGGTTAGGATTAGGGTTAGACATGCCAGCATGTACCACGTCACCCTAGCACCTAACCCTAGTTTTCCCACATGTACCGTATCACACATACGTCTGGGTCTCTGATGGGCCTGCTACACAAACTGTGAAATAAAACACCTCTCAGTTGTTTGTGGCCTGCGTATTTCAGAAAGCGTGAAATGTGATTCAACAAGTCATTCAGACGTGTCACACTGGGGGTCTCTACAATTATACCGCCCCCCCCATCTGAGTATCCCTGGCCACAAAACTGCAGACAGAATTGATGATTCTGGTGAATTGATGATTCACTTGCTTAGTCAAATGTATTGATTGTAAGTTGCTTAGTAATAAGGCGGAGCTGCTAAATGCCAAAAATGTAAATGTCATGTAAACAGGGTAAATGTAAGTATTTTTAAAAATATGGAATGGAATGGAATGGACTTTATTTGTCATTGCTACAGTACAGTATTGTTTGTTAAATAGTTTTTCAAGTACTGGAGATGGACTTGATGCTTTTTCTTTTTTTTGCAACTCAAAACATTTGAATATCATGCAAAAGTCCATTCATTTCAGTAATTCAACTTAAAGGGTTAAACTTAAATATTATATAGACTCATTGCATTGTACATATGCATGATTATACTTTTCAGAGGGCTGACATTTCTGTATTTAAAATCCTTTTCTTATTGATTTCATGTAATATTAAAAATGTCTGTGATATTTAATTTGGGGTTTTCATAAGCTGTAAGCCATAATCATCAAATGTATAACAAATAAAGGCTTTAAATATCTCGCTTTGCATGTAATGAGTCTATATAATATCTAAGTTTAACCCTTTAAGTTGAATTACTGAAATAAATGAACTTTTGCACGATATTCTTTTTTTTTTAGTTGCACCTGTATATGATTGTCATGTATATGATTGTCATGTATATGATTGTTATGTGCGAGTTTCTTGTGATATTCTGTTTTTGAAAATGAAAAAAGTGCTAACATAATATTAATGGGTGCAGATGTATGAATAACCGTATTTGTGTGATGGAGTATCATTCACAACTGAAATTCCACCCAATTATGTTGTGGATGATGAATAATTACAAAAGAAGGATGAAATTAGGCTTAAATCACAAAGTGTTCATGTATTCGATGTGATGAAATTTGATCTAATTTGATCTATAACCATTAATTCTTGAGGAATATAAAGTTTCAAAGACATATGAGCTCACACCTGTCTTACAATTGCTCCCAGTGAGCGGGCCGGCGCCTTGCATGGTAGCTTGCCGCCATTGGTGTGTGAATGTGTGTGTGAATGGGTGAATGAGAGACCGCTGTAAAGCGCTTTGGATAAAGGCATAGCTATATAAGTGCAGTCCATTTACCATTTACAATGAATTGCTTGAAAACTAAGCCTGCATTGTTTTCTATAGGTAGAAAATGTTCACACATTATATATAGCTTGTATATTTAGAGTTCAATATGTCTTAGTTAACTTCTAACTGCATTTTGTGACAAAATGTAAACTGGTACTATATTTTTTTTTTACAGCCTTTCATTTTGAGTATAACTTGTTTTTTTTGCTTGGAAAGCCAATACCTTGGAAACATTGTACTTTTGCTTTTGCTTCAGGATAACCTTGCATAATACCTCTAACTATTGTACCTGCCATACAGTAGCTATCCCTATTCACTATTATGTTTTATATCACTATCTGCACTTCTGGTTAAATGCTAAACTGCATTTCATTGTCTGGTATACTTATACTCTGCAAAGACAATAACAGTTGAATCTACCCTAATCTAATCTAATATTGCCTTTCCAAAGTTGAATCTAATCTAATCTAATCCAATGGTACCAAAGGTAGCGACAGACGATAATTACCTCCATTACATAATAATGTATGTTGTTGCATCATAACTGCGCTTGAGATTCTCTTTTGGCAGGACCTGTGCCCATGCTGGATGCAGAACGATGCAGATATAACACTACATTTATGGACAGTGTGTACGCCGATAATATGCAAGGAACTTTTCCTGGATACATGGTGCCCTTGCTTGCTTGCTTTGCGCCGGTGGTCCTTGGGCCTCCCCTTGGGGGCCCCCGGCTGCCCCGTGTGCTTGGTCTGTTCTGCCGCCGGGGCACCTGCTTGGCCGTCCTTGTGCGGGGCCTTTGTGGTCTGTGCTTGCTTGGCTGGGCCGGGTGTGCTGGTGGTGGGGCGGGCTGGGTGTGTGGGGCGGCGGGGGGGGGGTGTGGGGGCCCACCGCTGGGTGCTGGTAGGCAAACTGGCTAGTAGTCGCTCTATGAGTAGAGGGCTGCAAGGGAATTTTCCTGGCTACATAGTGTACAGGTTTACAGGTTTTTACTTTTGCCTGCTTGCGGTTCTGTCAGTATGTGAAGCGCATTGAGTTGCATCTTGTAAGAAATGCACTATACAAATAAAATTTGATTTGATTTGATTTGAATAATTACCTTTCCACCATCATTAAAAACGTCATAAGGTGTAAAGTGGAGAGGTAGGAGTGTAGCCTAATGCAGCAGGCCTATAACCTTTGTAACACCTTTATAACACACCTATAACCTAACACACCTAACCCTAACCCTATTCATCACTTTGAGTCCCTCAGTTTAACACAAGAACAGCCATGAGGGTCATTTGAGTGTGAGTAAAGAAACATGTTATATCTTTGCACTCGATCAAATTTCAGGACCCTCCTTTCATGACTTTTCCTAGATATGTGCATTCTACCACCCAGTATCCTGACATTTTCAACATCACATCAGGATAAGCTAGTATAAAGCTATTTTGCAGTTTTTCTGTGTAGGAGGCAGGCTAATTTACAAACGGCTTTGTTACTGTACCAGATTAAACCCTTTGAAATCAGTGTCCAGTTAGTAGACTACTCATTCCATGCTTAATACTACAGATAGGTGTGTTTTCCTTTACCACTCAAAGAATGTGTGTATATATATAAGGCATTAACATATCAAATCATAAATTATAAATCACTCAGGCTTTAAGTGGTGGGCTGGGCTATTGATGTCATCTGACGTCTTCCTTAGTAACCTGAGCATTCAGTTCTTCTCTCGTTTATACAGCAGCCTAACGACCTGGTTTAACACTGGAACTAACAAAGCATTCAGCACAGACTGCAAACATAACAACCAGCACAGCGCTGTAGCTGCAGCACATATACACGTACACAAAAACACAGAAAATGCAAATTTCTACAACAGCATGTTTGGATACTGGATTCTGATTGGCTAGCAACAGTGGTAAATATCCCAACAACCTTCAGTTCAGACCACATTTCCAGTATCAATGCGCCTCCCAATCAATCTGATTAAGAACACCTGTGCTGACCTACAATGCAATGGTTGATCTTGTTTATGGGACTGTATTTTGTGGCGGAAGGATATATGTATTCTGAAACGATTAATGATGAATGTAAATACATGAATTTAATGTTACTACTGTGTATTTATGTTTTATATTATGTGGTGGCTGTTGTAGAAAAGCAATGTACCATTGGAGGGCAGGGGTTGTTGACTCATTTACCACGGTACAGGGTTTTCCTACTCGGCTTTGCCTCGTGCCACAGCCCTGTACCAGTGGTAAATGAGTCCACAACCCCCTTCCTCTCATGGTAAACTGCTTCCATATAATGCAACAAGGAGATGAGTGGTGATCTGTTCTGAGTGATGTAATGGACCCAGATGCAGAACACAGGAGGAGGAATGCAGAAGTAGAATTCAAAAATAAAGGAACTCTTTATTGAGTAATCGGCAATATCTCAACCGAACTATAAACGGCAAAAACAAAAGTAGGAGAAGGCCTAGTCTCCAAAATACCAATAAGTGCACAAAGCAGTTTAACGACCTCAGCCACAGTCAGTCAGTCAGTACTTAACGTCCTATACAGGCGAGGAACGCTAAGACAACGATGACGCATCCAACTCACCAACCTGAAGTGAACAACCGACACAGAGGGAAACACAGGGGAACATAAACAGACCCAGACTAATCACTCACAGCTGTTATCAATCACCGACATCAGGACAGACAGAGAATAAATACACATCAAATGGGGCGCCAAAGGGTCGCTCAACAAGTTTTGCAATTTCTGGGTCCAAATAAAAAAAATCCCCACACCAGAGTACCAGTGTACTAAAGCACCAGAGTACCAGTGTACTAAAGCACCAGAGTACCAGTGTACTAAAGCACCAGAGTACCAGTGTACTAAAGCACCAGAGTACCAGTGTACTAAAGCACCAGAGTACCAGTGTACTACAGCACCAGAGTACCAGTGTACTAAAGCACCAGAGTACCAGTGTACTAAAGCACCAGAGTACCAGTGTACTAAAGCACCAGAGTACCAGTGTACTAAAGCACCAGAGTACCAGTGTACTAAAGCACCAGAGTACCAGTGTACTACAGCACCAGAGTACCAGTGTACTAAAGCGGTAGAATGACAGTTCAATCGTTTTTTAGACTCAGATCTATTCATACAACAAGGGACACAGCACTTTCCTGTTTTCCCCATATTGTCAGGGTCTTTGAGCCTCGGAAAAGCGCTATACAAATATAATGAATAATTATTATTATTCGAAGAAGCATTTCGAAGAGAGCGCCTCAGCCAACGTTGGACCCGGAAACACGTCACGACTTAACAACCGAGTACAGCGATCCTCAATCCTTACAGCGATCTACTGTTTTAAACAAGAGTTCATCTCCCGGTGCTAAGCCTATCAATGTCGGCATCGACTTGCCAAACAGCTACTTTAATCCTAATTAATCCTCAGAAGTTTCTCTCATCCCCTCAGCTGTCTGCGAGGGTCGGCCTCTGTCGCAGCTGGATGGAGTTTCTTTCACCTCGATAGTCTGTGTGGCACCAAGCTTCTTCTTCTTCTTCTTCTTCTTCTCAGCATCCGGAAGCTTCTCTGTCTTCTTGTACGATGCAGGTCTCGATCTGATCCCCCAGAGCAGAGAAGGTCGGTCGCTCCTCACAGCTGTACGCCCAGCACTTCATCATCAAGCTATAAACCTGTTATAACACCACGCACAGTCATGAAACATAACACAATAAACCTGTTATAACACCACGCACAGTCATGAAACATAACACAATAAACCTGTTATAACACAACGTACAGTCATAAAACATAACACAATAAACCTGTTATAACACCACGCACAGTCATGAAACATAACACAATAAACCTGTTATAACACCATGCACAGTCATGAAACATAACACAATAAACCTGTTATAACACCACGCACAGTCATGAAACATAACACAATAAACCTGTTATAACACCATGCACAGTCATGAAACATAACACAATAAACCTGTTATAACACCATGCACAGTCATAAAACATAACACAATAAACCTGTTATAACACAACGTACAGTCATGAAACATAACACAATAAACCTGTTATAACACAACGTACAGTCATAAAACATAACACAATAAACCTGTTATAACACAACGTACAGTCATAAAACATAACACAATAAACCTGTAATAACACAACGTACAGTCATGAAACATAACACAATAAACCTGTTATAACACAACGTACAGTCATAAAACATAACACAATAAACCTGTTATAACACAACGTACAGTCATAAAACATAACACAATAAACCTGTAATAACACAACGTACAGTCATGAAACATAACACAATAAACCTGTTATAACACAACGTACAGTCATAAAACATAACACAATAAACCTGTTATAACACAACGTACAGTCATAAAACATAACACAATAAACCTGTAATAACACAACGTACAGTCATGAAACATAACACAATAAACTTGTTATAACACCATGCACAGTCATAAAACATAACACAATAAACCTGTTATAACACAACGTACAGTCATAAAACATAACATAATAAACCTGTTATAACACAACATAGCCATGAAACATAACATAATAAACCTGTTATAACACCATGCACAGTCATAAAACGTCAAAAAGTCTCATACCAGAAATGGAGAGTAGCAACAGTGAGACAAATAAAAAGTCCAAATGTCACTACAGACCTATCATGTCAGTGGTGTGTTACCTTGTGAGGACAGTGTGTGTGTGTGTGTGTGTGTGTGTGTGTGGGGGGGGGGGGGTGTGTGTTACCTTGTGGGGGCAGTGTGGGGGGGCGGGGAGCCTCCAGTTGTCCTTGAGGATGTTGACCAGCAGCATGGGGATGGAGGCACCCTGGATGTCATTCCCAATCTCTTGCATACAGAGCTGTAATGGTGGAGACATACACACACAGCTGTAATGGTGGAGACACGGACGGGAAAAGAAACATATTTGGCCTTTTTTTGTACCTGTCAATCTCTACTGTCTCTATCCTCCTCTCTCTCTCACCCATCCTTCCTGTCAATCTCTACTGTCTCTATCCTCCTCTCTCTCTCTCTCTCACCCATCCTTCCTGTCAATCTCTACTGTCTCTATCCTCCTCTCTCTCTCTCTCTCTCACCCATCCTTCCTGTCAATCTCTACTGTCTCTATACTCCTCTCTCTCTCTCACCCATCCTGCCTGTCAATCTCTACTGTCTCTATCCTCCTCTCTCTCTCACCCATCCTTCCTGTCAATCTCTACTGTCTCTATCCTCCTCTCTCTCTCTCTCACCCATCCTTCCTGTCAATCTCTACTGTCTCTATCCTCCTCTCTCTCTCACCCATCCTTCCTGTCAATCTCTACTGTCTCTATCCTCCTTTCTCTCTCTCTCTCTCTCTCACCCATCCTGCCTGTCAATCTCTACTGTCTCTATCCTCTCTCTCTCTCTCACCCATCCTTCCTGTCAATCTCTACTGTCTCTATCCTCCTATTAATTGACAGTTGTGCAAAAATGATTCCAAGGCAGATGTTAAGATTTTACTTAATTTATCTTAAATATTGTACTTTATACTATAAAGCAATGGTAGACGAATAAAGAACAGACAGGTGGCTTAACCATCAAATAGGCCAAATGGGGGGCGCTTAGGTGGCGTAGCGGGTTAAGCGTCGACCATAACCATAACCATAACCATAACCGCAGGGTCCCCGGTTCGATTCCGGCCGGGGACATATCTTGCATGTCCTCCCTCCTCTCTCTCTCACCCATCCTTCCTGTCATAATCTATACTGTACTGTCAATAAAAATGGAAAATATGAGTGGGACTGCCCCACTCAGAAAAAAATAACAAAAATAAATAAAATAAATAGGCCAAATGGAAAAACATATACGTATATATTTTTTTTTTCTTTTATTGTATTAACTCTCCAGAAATTATTAATATGATCAAATATTTGGCTAGGCCTATTATATATCGTTTTCTACATTAAACGAATAATCTCTCAACCCCCCCCAACTCCAAATCGGTTGAGGATCACTTCTCTAAAGGGCTTTATTAGTTGAGTTATGACAGCTCAATATAAACCTCTCCTCGGGGACCCCCAGCCGCTCCACATGTTTGATCTGTTCCACCACCAGCACACCTGGTTCAACTAATCAAGTACAAAGCAATTATGATTTGAATCAGGTGTGCTGGTGGTGGAACAGATCAAATATTATGTGGAGAGGCTGGGGGTCCCCGAGGAGAGGCTGGGGGTCCCCGAGGAGAGGTTTGAAAACCACGGCTACAGAGAGCTCGTATTGATACATTTGACATTTTAACCATTTAGCAGACCCCTTTTATCGAAAAGCGACTTACAATTAGAGATTACAGGGACAGTCTCCCTGGAGTGCCTTGCTCAAGGGCCCACCGGCACCACACCCTGACCTGGGTCGGCTACTCACCCTCTTTGGGTTCAGGCTCTGGTCGCAGTAGCAGAAGAGCTCGTGGAGGACGACTCCGAAACTCCAGACGTCTGACTTATGGGAGAACTTGGACTCGTCGATGGATTCTGGAGCGTACCTGAATATGGGGGGGGCAGGTAGACTCAAGGTTAAAGCAGCCGGCCAGCAATCGGAAAAAGTCGTCGGTTCGATCCCCACCTCAGGAGGGAGCTGGATGTGAGCTATCGATTGGAGGGTTGCTGGCATCATATCTAAGGTATCCTATTCCTACCACCACTGCCGTTGTGCCCTTGGGCAAGGCACTTAGCTTTGCTAGGCATCTCTGGTTGAAAACGCTGGTCTTTAACTGCTAGGCCAGGCAGAGCATTTCTACCTTATACTGTACACTATATAGAGAAGCACCAGGACGTTGTCTCTGAAGGTGTAAAACAAAGAAGATATATATAAATGACAAAGTATAAATCAGTTAGAAGTATTCCGTGTTAGTTACCAGAAGATGGGGCTCTTCCCCGGGTGTGTGACCCGGTAGTACTCCTTGTCAAACGGGATGATCTTGGTCAGGCCGAAGTCGGCGATCTTAACCAACGTCTCGCTCGCCACTAGAATGTTCCTCGCCGCCAGGTCCCGGTGGACGTACCGCATGTTCTGCAGGTACTCCAATCCCTGAGTGTAAGGAAGCACCACCACAAGTAAGGTTCAGAACGTTCTAGAATGTTCAGAAGTTTCTAGAATGTTCAGAACATTCTAGAATGTTCAGAATGTTGTTCTAGAATGTTCAGAATGTTGTTCTAGAATGTTCAGAAGTTTCTAGAATGTTCAGAAGGTTCCAGAACAGTCAGAGCATTCTAGAATGTTCTGAAGGTTCTAGAATGTTCAGAATGTTGTTCTAGAATGTTCAGAAGGTTCTAGAACGGTCAGAGCGTTCTAGAATGCAGAGAGATGACGCTACATGACTCATTTGAACCAGGACAACGTCGGGGATAAAGACCTTTGGCGGTTACTTACTTTGCAGATCTGAGAGGCGAACAGTAACATCCTCCTGGTGGTGATGACCTGCCGGTTCTTGTCCAGGTAGCCAATCAGGCTGCCGTGGGGGAGGTACTCCATCACCAGGCTCACGCTGAGGCGGCCTATCAGGAGGGAGGAACACACACACGCACACATGCATACACGCACACACACGTGCACGCACACATGCACATGCACACACACACACACACACACACACACACACACACACACACCCTTCATTTCATGTGGTATTATCTGCTGAGCGTGACCATCAAGGGCAGACAGTCGTCAGAGAGATAAGCATGCCTGGGTGTTTGTTACCGTATCCAATAACAGTTATTATACAACAGTTAGTTCCGACTAGACTTTTAGCTATATGTATCACTCCGCCGCACAGGTGTTCTATTAAATGACCCTTAATTAAACTACATTAACGGTCGTTATCTATCGGATTATCTATCAGTGTGTTTGTTTCAAACAAAGAGGGATATATTTCCAAATATAACATTTGAGTCGCACAATAAATGGAAACGTACAGATAAACGTACACGATACAAAGTAGCTAGCCTGCGGATGTTTGTGTTCAGGTTACTAGGCAACAACAGGCCAGTTGAAATTCAGTTGCGGAACTATTTTTTGTTGGCGGAGCCAAAATCATAATCTGTTGTCGCTTATTACTGTTAACTAACAAAAGGCGCTGTAGAACTGTTGTATAAAAGCAATATCACACTCGAGGTTGTGCTGTTATACGACCTCGCGTTCGGTCTGCGGCCTCGTACCTACGACCGGATCACAGCCGTGGCGTGCCCATATTCCCCCTGGCCCGGCGAGCATAGATTACTTTTTCTTGAGATGACTGATGGATAGATGATTCACTTACTTAGACAAATGTGTTGCAAGTCTCTGTGGATAAAGGCGTCTGCTACACGCTAATGTTGGTTCAGTAAATAGATAAAAGATCTCAATCTCGTGTGTTAAATCTCTAATTACGTTGACAGGCGTCCTCCACACCCTGAACTAACTGCTACAGTCATACGGCAGGACACTGAGAGTGTGAAAGGAGGTGGCTGTTGAACATACACACATCTCCACGCGGGGTATACTTTCACTGATACCCACTGTAATACCCTATACTGTCCCACCATGCACTGCTCTGTCCATATACTCATGTCTTTTGTACTATTTTCACTGGTTAGATGCCGAACTGTGTTTCGTTGTCTTGTACTTGTTACTCTGTTAATAATAATAATAATAATAATAATAATAATAATAATAATAATAATGGTAAATGGACTGCACTTATATTATATATCGCCTGTATCCAAAGCGCTTTACAACGGCCTCTCATTCACCCATTCACACACACATTCACACACCAATGGCGGCAAGCTGCCATGCAAGGCGTCGGCCGGCCCGCTCATTGGGAGCAATTTGGGGTTCAGTGTCTTGCCCAAGGACACTTCGACATGCGGCCAGTCGGGGGTCGAATCGCCGATGTGCCAACCTTGCGATCATTAGACGGCGGCTCTACCTCCTGCGCCACAGCCGCCCCATAATAATGACATGTCATACTGAATTAATGACAATACAATTGATTCTAATCTAATCTAAAGATTGGTTCTGTTACCACAGCAACAAAGACAGTTGTGGACTTGTTATATAATATAACGATACCAGTCAGAAGTTTGGACACATTTTCCCAGACTGGTATTGTAGCGCCCTAACGAACACATCATTAAGCAATGACGCGTGTGTGTGTGTGTATGTCTGAGACCACAATTCAGACACAGGACACAGATCAAAAGCGACTTACAATCGATACATTTGACTAAGCAAGTGAATCATCAATCCACCAGCCGTAGCAGGAAGAGTAATCCAGCTCAGGCCCGGGGCCATTGGCAGTCTCCGTGATAGAAGGGAAAACTGTATGTGATCTTACCCATGTTGTAACAGACCTGTATGTGATCTTACCCATGTTGTAACAGACCTGTATGTGATCTTACCCATGTTGTAACAGACCTGTATGTGATCTTACCCATGTTGTAACAGACCTGTATGTGATCTTACTCATGTTGTAACACCTGTATGTGATCTTACCCATGTTGTAACAGACCTGTATGTGATCTTACTCATGTTGTAACAGACCTGTATGTGATCTTACCCATGTTGTAACAGACCTGTATGTGATCTTACCCATGTTGTAACAGACCTGTATGTGATCTTACTCATGTTGTAACACCTGTATGTGATCTTACCCATGTTGTAACAGACCTGTATGTGATCTTACTCATGTTGTAACAGACCTGTATGTGATCTTACCCATGTTGTAACAGACCTGTATGTGATCTTACCCATGTTGTAACAGACCTGTATGTGATCTTACCCATGTTGTAACACCTGTATGTGATCTTACCCATGTTGTAACACCTGTATGTGATCGTACCCATGCTGTAGCAGACCTGTATGTGTGTATCAGATCGTACCCATGCTGTAGCAGACCTGTATGTGTGTATCAGATCTTACCCATGCTGTAGCAGACCTGTATGTGTGTATCAGATCTTGCCCATGCTGTAACAGACCTGTATGTGTGTATCAGATCGTACCCATGCTGTAGCAGACCTGTATGTGTGTATCAGATCGTACCCATGCTGTAACAGACCTGTATGTGTGTATCAGATCTTACCCATGCTGTAGCAGACCTGTATGTGTGTATCAGATCGTACCCATGCTGTAGCAGACCTGTATGTGTGTATCAGATCTTACCCATGTTGTCGCAGACCTGTATGTGTGTATCAGATCGTACCCATGCTATAGCAGACCTGTATGTGTGTATCAGATCTTACCCATGCTGTAGCAGACCTGTATGTGTGTATCAGATCGTACCCATGCTATAGCAGACCTGTATGTGTGTATCAGATCTTACCCATGCTGTAACAGACCTGTATGTGTGTATCAGATCTTACCCATGTTGTAACAGACCTGTATGTGTGTATCAGATCGTACCCATGCTGTAGCAGACCCCCCGGTATCTGACGATGTGATCACAGTGCAGGGAGCTGAGTGTGAGGATCTCTCTCTGCAGGTCCTCCACGCTGGTCTGGTTGTTGGGCTGCAGCTTCTTCACGGCCACCAGCTGGCCTGTGTTGTCTCCCAGGGGGTCGTAGCGGCTCAGCTCAACACTGCCAAAGTTACCCTGCAAAGAATCATTTATTATTGTATAATATGACTTATTATTATTTATTTCTTTACTATTATTATTATTAGTAGTAGTAGTATTATTATTATTACCATTATTATTATTATCATTATCATTATCATTATGATTATGATTATGATTATATTGTCATTATTGTTGTTGTCATTATTAAATTATTAGTATTACTATTATTAATAATAATAATATGAATAATAATAATATTAATACATAATAATAATGATAATAATGATAATGATAATAATAATAATAATAATAATAACAATAATAATATTAAATATTACAAATATTTGAATTGATCATTTTGTGGTTCAGTGTTACCATGTATGAACACTGCCCTCTGCTGGTGGCTTGTATTCACACACGTGTTGGTCTGGGTCAACAGTTAACATGTTTACCTTCTCAGATGTGTTGGTGTGGGTCAACAGTTAACCATGTTTACCTTCTCAGATGTGTTGGTGTGGGTCAACAGTTAACCATGTTTACCTTCTCAGATGTGTTGGTGTGGGTCAACAGTTAACCATGTTTACCTTCTCAGATGTGTTGTTCTGGGTCAACAGTTAACCATGTTTACCTTCTCAGATGTGTTGGTGTGGGTCAACAGTTAACCATGTTTACCTTCCCCAGCTGGCTGATGTAGCGCAGGTGTCTCTCCTCGAACACGGCCTGGTCGTGCTGCTGGGCGAGGGCCCTCCAGACGTCTCTGTGTGGGGGGGGCTCCGCCGCGTGCAGGATCACATAGTCTGGAGCACAGACAGGAAGTCCTTCAGATGCTACGTAACACACAGTTCTAGTAACTTACAGAAATGTCGTGACGTTAGAATTATAAGGTACTATCTCCATTTTTGTCAAAATTTTGTTTTTTTACATAATCTGATCCATTAGGTGTTTATTAATGCCTGTGTGGTGTTATTTTTAAAATGTTGACATTTTTGAGTTAGTAATTAATCAAATACAAAGGTTCCATCTCACAAAACATAATGGAATGTAAACACTTGGACGCTCAATATCTCTGAACTGCCCTAAACGGAGATAGAACCTTCTCATTCTAAACGGAGATAGAACCTTATCATTCTAAACGGAGATAGAACCTTATCATTCTAAACGGAGATAGAACCTTATCATTCTAAACGGAGATAGAACCTTATCATTCTAAACGGAGATAGAACCTTATCATTCTAAACGGAGATAGAACCTTATCATTCTAAACGGAGATAGAACCTTATCATTCTAAGCGGAGATAGAACCTTATCATTCTAAACGGAGATAGAACCTTATCATTCTAAACGGAGATAGAACCTTATCATTCTAAACGGAGATAGAACCTTATCATTCTAAACGGAGATAGAACCTTATCATTCTAAACGGAGATAGAACCTTATCATTCTAAGCTCACGATGTGGTAACATGTTGCCTGATCTACTGCTATGTCTGAGGCCTCCTCATCTACACACCCTCCACTTAACTCAGATGTATTATTATACCAACACAACGAAGGCATGGAAGCTGACAGGTTTTGAAACAGGAGAAAAAGAAAAAAAAGTCGCATTGTGGTCTGATTGTGTTTTGATAATAATAATAATAAGAATAACTTCCTGCAAACGTTGCAGCTCAAAGTGCTCCAATCATTATATAATCATCATTTAATTATTTTGTCATTTAAAGGCAATATTAAAAAGATTTTTAGTCTTGACTTGAACATAACATGTGCTGAGGTTGCATCCCTAATGTAAACTGGCAGTGAGACACAATCTGGGAGCATAAAATGAGAATGCAGCCTCACTAAATCTCTTCTTTTGTACATGTGGTACACAGAGAAAACCACATGTATCAGTGATGGCACGGTGGTCTGGGCTAGCGAGTGGCGGCGTTACCTGACGTTATCAGACTGACACACACACACACACACACACACACACACACACACATACCCACCCACCCACACACACACACACACAGACACACACACCCACACACACACCCACCCACCCACACACACACACACACACACACACACACACACACACACACACACACATAACAACACACACATACCCACCCACACACACACACACACGGTGGTCTGGGCTAGTGAGCGGCGGCGTTACCTGAGGTTATCAGAATGACACACACACACACACACACACACACATACCCACCCACCCCCACACACACACACACACACACATAACAACACACACATACCCACCCACACGCACGGTGGTCTGGGCTAGCGAGCGGCGGCGTACCTGAGGTTATCAGACTGTTGAGCTGGCGGATGATGCTCCTGCAGGAGGGCCTGTTGGCAGGCTGGTAGTTCATACACCGGCTGATCAGCTCTGCCAGCTCCGTCCACTGGGAGGGGGGCAGCTGCTGGTAGGCCTCATAGAACTGCAGCTTCTAGTGGAGGAAACACAGAGGTTAAACACTTAACCAGCCATGAGCCTTTATAACACCTTTATAACACCTTTATAACACCTTTATAACACATAGACCTATAACCTAACACACCTGACCCTAACCCTAACCTTATTCATCACTTTGAGTCCCTCAGTTTAACACTAGAACAGCCATGAGAGTCATTTGACCCTGTGAGGAAAAATAAACATGTTATATCTTTGCACTCGATACAATTTCAGGACCCTCCTTTCATGACTTGTCCTAGATATGTGCGTTCTACCACCCAGTATCCTTACATTTTGTACATCACATCAGGATAAGCTAGTATGAAGCTATTTTGCTGTTTTTCTGTGTAGGAAGAAGCAGGCTAATTTACAAATGGCCAACTAGTGGTCGTTGTGTGTAAATAGCAGCTTAGCATTGTAAAGATATCTCTTTTAGTAGGTAAAAAAGGCAAGGCTGTTCTAGTGTTAAAGTTGTTAGGGGCTTACTGGCATAACACGCATGCCAGAGTATTAATTTGACAGCCTGTTTGGTTGAAAACAGACGTTAGAAATTAATAAAGAACGGATTAATTACAGCTTATTTCTCAGGGTGTTCACCAACAGGCCTGATGCCGTTAGCATTGGAAACGTAAGCTGTGTGTTAGAGTGAACTAAAGTCCCAGATTTCTCTGTCTTTGAAGGAAAGTGCTGTACAGTGGCTTTTACGTTTGACAAATAACCATCTTTGGCTCTGAATGGCAGTGAGACAATATCACTTGTGTTGTTTGTGCTGTTGGTTGTAGGAGTTTACCTTACACTTACATTTAAATGTTTGTGTACGCCTTTATAATAATAATAATACATTTTATTTGTAATGCACTTTACATAAAGAAATCTCAAAGTGCTACAGATTAAAAACAAGAAGTAGAAAATATAAAACAATAAACATTTTCAATAATAAAAAATTGGTTTTTATCCTATTTGTCCAAGTAAGTGAATCATCTGTCCATCAGTCATCGCAAGAAAAGTAATGCTGCCATACAGACAAAAAAGGAAGCGAATTGGCATTTTTTTGGTTCCAGCTTGATTAATTTCTTAACTGATTTCCTTGCAGGATCTCATTTTTAAGACCTAGCACCTCATTTTTAGACGGAATAACTGAAATTTGAGACCTTTTTAGGCCTTATGAGTTGGTTTGCTCGGCAGTCACAATGCTAGAAGAAGAAGCAGGAATTACGTTGTTTTAAAAACACAACAAAACAGTCCGCTACCTTCTGGAGGTCCCAGCCTTGTAGCGGCGCCTTGCCACCGTTGAAGATCTCCCACAAGGTGGCGCCAAAGCTCCACTTATCACAGTCCAGCTCGCGGCTGTCCAGGGCTTTGAGCACCTCAGGGGCGACCCAGGGGATTCTGTCCAGCACCACTACACACACACACACACACACACACACACACACACACACACACACGCATGCACGCGCACACACACACACACACACACACACACATACGAACACACACACGCACACACACGCGCACACATACACACACACACACACACACACACACACACACATACCAACACACACACACACGCACGCGCACACACACACACACACACACAAACACACACCGAGCACACAGACACACGCATTCACGCACACACACACACACACATACCAACACACACACACACACACGCGCACACACACACGCACACATACCAACACACACATACCCACCCACACACACACACACACACACAGACACACACACACACACCCACCCACCCACACACACACACACAAAATCACATTATTCCCATCTGCACAGAGCCACACAGGTACACATACTGGCCCCATGTTGGTACCCAGACCTCCCTCAGGACAGAATCTGTATTTACAGGAAACTGATGTTAAGTTGAGTTACTGTATCTGATGTGCGGATCTCAAGTTATGATTCTGGCCTCAGGGCACAAGGTACCATACCTAACCCTAACCCATACCTATTAAAACTGAAGGGACTTTGCTCTTAACGGCAACATTTAATAGGCCCATTTATATTAGGCAATGTACCGACTGACTCCTATGAAACTTGTGTTGTTAAAGTTTCCGTATCGCTCCATAACCATGACGACCACGACACGCAGCATGACACTCAGCATGACACTCAGCATGACAAGGCAGTTGTGGGAGTTGAATGAACTGGATCAGAGCAGGACAACCAACCAGCGGCAAGCTACCATGCAAGGCGCCGGCCGGCCCGCTCACTGGGAGCAATTTGGGGTTCAGTGTCTTGCCCAAGGACACTCCGACACGTGGCCAGCCGGGGCTCAAACCGCCGATCTGCCAACCTTGCGATCATTAGACGGCGACTCTACCTCCTGAGACACAGCCGCCCCATTGTGATTAGTTTATTAACCACAATAATAATCTAATTTCTATTTCAACTGCGCTGAACCTCTCATAGAAATCTGTTGGGCGATCAGTAGTTGACTTTGACTTTACCATCGATGCCCAGCATGGCCATGTTGATGCCGGGGTCGCTGAGCTTGATGAAGGGAGAGCTGCCCTGGGACACAGCGCCCTCTCTGGCCAGGAGCAGGTTCCTGGCGCACAGGTTTCCATGGAAGATGTTCTTCTCTTCCTGTGTGATGAAGGAGCAGAGAGTGTTTCAGTAACCCTGAATGGAATCACTTCTGGTGACAGGGGGAACAAGTCGTAACTAACTAGGCAGTCGTAGTGGGGAGGATTACTCACTGAATCCATTGCATTGCAATATTTTGGCTTGACTAGCGAGTGTGTGGTTGATTGTTTTTTTCAACAACATTGAAATGGATTTAGATTTTTTTCAGAATAAAAGTCAGTTTCAAAGACATTTTGGTCGGTTCCCCCCTTTCACCAGCTACCGTCACATATCAGGTTTACGAGAGGTGAAATCAGGTGGAAGTTTAGATGCTGAGATTAGATTCATCTCACCAGGAAGTTGAGGGCAGAGGCCAACTGTTTGGCTACGTCCAGTTTCCAGCTGACCGACACCGACTTCTCTCTCTGGAGGTACAGGTCAAGAGCCCCGCACTTGACGAACTCCTGCACCATCACATCTGCCGGGCACACGCACCAGTCAGCCAATCAGAGTAGCAGGATTGTTGCATTTGTTTTGAGAGCAACCCCCTTAATGGAATGTCGATTCAGCATTGCACACGAGCCATAGAGGATGAAGTGTACTTGGAAACGCAGGTTTCAACTCCTGTGTCTCACATTTGTCTTGCTTGCGTCACAAAGGGATCATGTATGGAAGCAATTGACCATGAGAGGAAGGGGGTTGTGGACTCATTTACCACTGGTACAGGGTTGTGGCACAAGGCGAAGCCGAGTAGGAAAACCCTGTACAGTGGTAAATGAGTCCACAACCCCCGCCCTCGAATGGTCAATTGCTTTTCTACAACAGCCACCACATAATATAAAAAATAAATACACAGTTGTAACATTAAATTCATGTATTTACAATCATTAATCGTTTCAGAATACATATATCCTTCCGCCACAGAATAGTCCCATAAACCAGATCAACCATTGCATTGTAGGTCAGCACAGGTGTTCTTAATCAGATTGATTGGGAGGCGCATTGATACTGGAAATGCGGTCTGAACTGTGGGTTGTTGGGGTATTTACCACTGTTGCTAGCCAATCAGAATCCAGTATCCAAACATGCTGTTGTAGAAGGTTGAATCTTCCCCCCACCCCCCGCCCTCCCCCCAAATAAGAAATAAATCGTAATAGTTGGAGAGCTGGTCACCTACTTTTAGACCTGTGAACGCTGATCCCGTAGACGAGCAGAAGGTGTTTGTGGGAAATCTGACTCATCAAACTGGCAGCTTCAAAGAATGACTTGGAGGTGCAAAAACAAAAAGACAGTTCGGTCAGCGTACTGTAGTGGTAGTCGCAGGGTCCCTGGTTTGATTCCCGCCATCAACATATCCTGCATGTCATCCCTCCTCTCTCTCTCTCTCTCTCACCCATCCTTCCTGTCAATCTCTACTGTCTCTATCCTCCTCTCTCTCTCTCTCACCCATCCTTCCTGTCAATCTCTACTGTCTCTATCCTCCTCTCTCTCTCTCACCCATCCTTCCTGTCAATCTCTACTGTCTCTATCCTCCTCTCTCTCTCTCTCTCACCCATCCTTCCGGTCAATCTCTACTGTCTCTATCCTCCTCTCTCTCTCTCACCCATCCTTCCTGTCAATCTCTACTGTCTCTATCCTCCTCTCTCTCTCTCTCTCTCTCTCTCTCTCTCTCTCTCTCTCTCTCTCTCTCTCTCTCTCTCGCTCTCACCCATCCTTCCGGTCAATCTCTACTGTCTCTATCCTCCTCTCTCTCTCTCTCTCTCACCCATCCTTCCTGTCAATCTCTACTGTCTCTATCCTCCTCTCTCTCTCTCTCTCTCTCACCCATCCTTCCTGTCAGTCTCTACTGTCTCTATCCTCCTCTCTCTCTCTCACCCATCCTTCCTGTCAATCTCTACTGTCTCTATCCTCCTCTCTCTCTCTCTCTCTCTCACCCATCCTTCCTGTCAATCTCTACTGTCTCTATCCTCCTCTCTCTGTCACCCATCCTTCTTGTCAGTCTCTACTATCTCTATCCTCTAAACATACAAAAATACAAATAATTCATCACTCTCTCTGATCTATAAAAGTACATGTCGTAAAATGTTGCCAGAAAGACCGACTGTACCTCGAAACAGTCTTTGCGGTTAGCATCCAGCTCCTTCAGGAGGACGTCTGTCACGTGTGTCTCCCCGTCCCGGACGTCTGTCTTTCTGCCTTTGAAGATCCGTGTGAAGGACCCCTGACCCAGGCTCTCCCCCTGGTAGAGAACATGCCGGCATACAGTAAACCCTTAACTTTAAGATTATCTGAACAAGTCGTCTACTAAAGGGATTTCCTTTTCATTTTCCACTTCAACGTCTTAAGCCCAATGCACACGGCGTGCTTGGAGAATCGAATGTTGTCCTGCGACAATATCGCATCGCACGTCAATGCACACGGCGTGCGATATTGTCGCAGGACAACATTCGATTCTCCATTCACACCCACTCACTTCGGTGGTCTGAATGGAGAATCGAATGTTGCCATGCGACAAAATCGCACGCAGAGTGCACTGGGCTATAGAGAAGGAAAATGGTAAATGGACTGCACTTATAATAATAATAATAATAATAATAATACTACATTAGACTTATATAGCGCTTTTCTAGACACTCAAAGACGCTTTACAAACTCAGTTTGAAACTGAAAAGATCGAGTAGTAATAATAAAAAGAAACAAAAGGTATTGGGGCCTAATTAAGGTAGTGCCTAATTATAGCGCCTTATTCCAAAACCGCTTTCCAACGGCCTCTCATTCACCCGTTCACACACACATTCACACACCGATGGCGGCAAGCTACCATGCAAGGCGCTGGCCCGCTCACTGGGAGCAATTTGAGGTTCAGTGTGTAAGGCCTCCACACCAATACGTTTTTTTGATAAACGTTTTCCGTATATAAAGATATTACCGTCCACACCAGCATGTTTATAAAAATGTCTGTATCCACATGCATACGCATGAACGCAATATATGCATATGCATGTACAAACGCAATGCAAACGTTGTCATCTTGTCCACACGGCGAATATACAGCGTTTTTAAAAATCTTCACTCTGGCTGGAGTTTTTCAAAATGTTCGTTTTCAGGGGGCAAAAACTTGTTTGCGTGTGGACGAACCCCCCAAAACGAATATGAAAATCCAAGTTTATCAAAAAAACGTATTGGTGTGGACAAGGCCTAAGAAGGAAGCATCTGGTTCATGATGAACGTACCCAGGTCAGATCCTCGTATTTGATCATGTGGAACTGGATGTGGCTGGGCTTGTTCCTCTGCAGGGTGGGGGTCCCGCGGGTCTCCACAGAGATGCTGCTACGCATGATGATCATGTTAGTGAGCTCTGCAGACACAACAAGAAACATAAGATGTGTTTCTGTGACGATTCATCATTCAAACAAGATGTTTTGGAGCAATGAAGCTGATGTCTCTTTGTAACATCAATGTGGAAACCCTTTAATTACATTACATTTTAATGAATTCAATTAAACACTTTCCATTAAGGCTGGGAATAAGCGTAATATCTATGGTAGTTAGCAGTTATTTCCATGGTTACCAGTGACAAAAAAGACAATCACCTTGTTACCACAAGGTAAGGTGGAGTGTAACATCATTTCTACATAATAATTTTTGCATGAAAGATGCTTTCCCTCCCGTTTTAAATGTTGTTCTTGAGTTATTTGAAACCCATAATCCACCATACAAAAACCATTGCCACTTGATAGAATAGTAGTCTATGGTTAATTGTTGACGTTTGTTGCTAATACAACAACCTAATAGCTGGACCGTACCTTTGGCCCTAGGAGGACAGCATGTCCCCAGCGTGACAGGAACCTCGGCCAAGAGAAGCATGTTGAGTTGATAGAACCCAGTCAGCTCTCTAAGGCTGAGGAAGGACTTGTGGACCCCAGGGAGACAATACTGGTCGTTCTTCGTAACCAGACAGTCTTTATAATCCAATCCAAGAGAAGTCTGGAATATCAAAAGTCATTAGAGATAGTTTCAATTAATAAAAGCATCCGTCCATCCATCCACCCATCCATCTATCCGTCCATCCGTCCATCCATCCATCCATCCATCCATCCATCCATCCATCCATCCATCCACCCATCCATCCATCCATCCATCCATCCATCCATCCACCCATCCATCTACCCATCCATCCATCCATCCATCCACCCATCCATCCATCCATCCATCCATCCGTCCGTCCATCCGTCCATCCACCCTCCCACCCATCCATCCATCCCTCCCTCCCTCCCTCCCTCCCTCCATCCATCCATCCACCCATCCAACACCTAGAACTGGCTTTGGCTGCAGCGACATACATCATTTGTTTGATTCAGCTCCAGTCTGTTTTATTTGTTATTTTTTAGCTTGAACATTTTCGAATCAGTCTAAATGACTCCAATAAGACAGTAAGAGTCATTACCTTAACACAATAAGAGTCAGTACCTTAACACAATAAGAGTCAGTACCTTAACACAATGAGAGTCAGTACCTTAACACAATAAGAGTCAGCACCTTAACACAATAAGAGTCAGTACCTTAACACAATGAGAGTCATCAGTACCTTAACACAATGAGAGTCAGTACCTTAACACAATGAGAGTCAGTACCTTAACACAATGAGAGTCATCAGTACCTTAACACAATGAGAGTCAGTACCTTAACACAATGAGAGTCAGTACCTTAACACAATGAGAGTCAGTACCGTAACACAATGAGAGTCAGTACCTTAACACAGACGGTGAGGAAGAACCTGTCGTAGTCTTTGGGGCTGTGTCGGAGCAGGAACATGCCGCTTTTAGCCCCAGTCCTTTTCAGCTTGTGAACCGCGAACTCTGACCTGATCAACACAGAAGACAGTAAGTAAGTAAAGCTTTATTTATATAGCACCTTTCATACAAGAAATGCAGCTCAAAGTGCTTTACAACAGGAATAAGAACATAAAGTGAATATAAAAACATATATACAAACATATACAAGCATAGAATGAATATAAAAGCAGGGGAAAACAGTCAAAAGAAAAGGTAAAGATAAAATACAATAAAGATACGTTTAAAAAAGTGAGACAATGTACAACCTCTGCTCGTTAATCTAACTCTCCATGTCCCTTTCATCTCCCTACCTTACACAGTCTTTCTGTACATCTCCCTACCTTACACAGTCTTTCTGTACATCTCCCTACCTTACACAGTCTCTCTGTACATCTCCCTACCTGACACAGTCTTTCTGTTCATCTCCCTACCTTACACAGTCTTTCTGTACATCTCCCTACCTTACACAGTCTTTCTGTACATCTCCCTACCTTACACAGTCTTTCTGTACATCTCCCTACCTTACACAGTCTTTCTGTACATCTCCCTACCTTACACAGTCTTTCTGTTCATCTCCCTACCTTACACAGTCTTTCTGTACATCTCCCTACCTTACACAGTCTTTCTGTTCATCTCCCTACCTTACACAGTCTTTCTGTACATCTCCCTACCTTACACAGTCTTTCTGTTCATCTCCCTACCTTACACAGTCTTTCTGTACATCTCCCTGCCTTACACAGTCTTTCTGTACATCTCCCTACCTTACACAGTCTTTCTGTTCATCTCCCTACCTTACACAGTCTTTCTGTACATCTCCCTGCCTTACACAGTCTTTCTGTACATCTCCCTACCTTACACAGTCTCTCTGTTCATCTCCCTACCTTACACAGTCTCTCTGTTCATCTCCCTACCTTACACAGTCTTTCTGTTCATCTCCCTACCTTACACAGTCTTTCTGTACATCTCCCTACCTTACACAGTCTTTCTGTACTTCTGCAGGTTTTGGAAGTGAAAAGAAGAAACTCTCCATCATTGGGAATGTGGATGAAGGAACTCTCGGAGAAAGGTCTGGAAAGACTAACTTCCATTGGCTAAAGGAAAGACTAACTTCCATTGGCTAAAGGAAAGACTAACTTACATTGGCTAAAGGAAAGACTAACTTACATTGGCTAAAGGAAAGACTAACTTCCATTGGCTAAAGGAAAGACTAACTTCCATTGGCTAAAAGAAAGACTAACTTACATTGGCTAAAGGAAAGACTAACTTACATTGGCTAAAAGAAAGACTAACTTACATTGGCTAAAGGAAAGACTAACTCACATTGGCTAAAGGAAAGACTAACTTCCATTGCTAAATGCTAAAATAAATGCTAATTGGACTCCCCACACCCAACCTCACTAAAGCACTAAACAACAGGGCCCATCTCACGCATCGCAACCACAATAGAACAGGACATCACCCCCCCCACTCAATCTGCACCTCGCCCCACTGCCATCCGGGCGTAGGTACAGAACGCTAAGGTGCAAAAGGGCTCGCTTTGGCAAAAGCCTGATCCCCGCAGCCATTGTTGCCTTTAATAATGGACTGCACTGAGTGTGTGCACTGTACTGTGTAGTACTGTCTGTTGTTTACATCTACAAATATATCTGTTTGTAGAACTGGCTTTGATATAAAAAGGATTGGGATTGGCTCATGACTGGCTCATGATTGGCCCATGACTGGCTCATGATTGGCCCATGACTGGCTCATGATTGGCCCATGACTGGCTCATGATTGGCCCATGACTGGCTCATGATTGGCCCATGACTGGCTCATGATTGGCCCATGATTGGCTCATGATTGGCCCATGACTGGCTCATGATTGGCCCATGATTGGCTCATGATTGGCCCATGACTGGCTCATGATTGGCCCATGATTGGCCCATGATTGGCTCATGATTGGCCCATGACTGAAAGGACGTACGTGATTGGACCATGACAGCGGTTTTCAATATCTTCCAGCAGACTGGGAGGCGCGACGTCCTCACAGAAGTAGTGGCTGGCGTCTGTGGTCAGCCTGAAGTAGCCGTCCACCAGAGACACAAACGACAGCGCTTCACTCAGAGTTTCAAACTTTGCCTCCTACACAGAAACAAAGACAAATAGTGATGTGAATAGCAGATTTGATCAGCTTCACATGAAAAGCATTTGGTGCTGGACTGCAAAATATTTGTTTGGGGGGGAATTAAATGTTGCCTAATTGAGTCAACAACAGCAGTAATTAAGCATGAAATAAATGCAAATTAAACGTGGAATAAGATGACATGTTTTCAACGACCACAGGACCCCAGGAAGACTAGCTAATGTCATGGCGTTAGCTAATGGGGATCCTAATAAACAAACAAACAAACGAACGAACCAGGTATGTGTCGTCTTGCAGGGTGATGGTGACGATCCTGCTGTCCTGAGGCACCTGCTCGTGACACGCCCTCTTTATGCTGATGTCAATGATCTCCTGGAAGTCACAGAACGTCTGCCACTCCTAGGAAGACGAGTATGAATGAGGAAGACGAGTATGAATGAGGATGAATGAGTATGAATGAGGAAGAAGAGTATGAATGAGGAAGAAGAGTATGAATGAGTATGAATGAGGAAGAGGAGTATGAATGAGGAAGATGAGTATGAATGAGTATGAATGAGGAAGAGGAGTATGAATGAGGAAGATGAGTATGAATGAGGAAGAGGAGTATGAATGAGGAAGAAGAGTATGAATGAGGAAGATGAGTATGAATGAGGAAGATGAGTATGAATGAGGATGAATGAGTATGAATGAGGAAGAAGAGTATGAATGAGGAAGATGAGTATGAATGAGTATGAATGAGGAAGAGGAGTATGAATGAGGAAGATGAGTATGAATGAGTATGAATGAGGAAGAGGAGTATGAATGAGGAAGATGAGTATGAATGAAGAAGAGGAGTATTAATGAGGAAGATGAGTATGAATGAGGAAGAGGAGTATGAATGAGGAAGATGAGTATGAATGAGTATGAATGAGGAAGAGGAGTATGAATGAGGAAGATGAGTATGAATGAAGAAGAGGAGTATTAATGAGGAAGATGAGTATGAATGAGGAAGAGGAGTATGAATGAGGAAGATGAGTATGAATGAGGAAGATGAGTATGAATGTAGGATGATCACCAGTAAATCCTCTCTGAGGTTAAGTTAATTTCAGGGGTAGTTTACAAAAATGTCAAGAGATTTCTGACCCATCAAAGTTGGAAGTCAAGATTTAGTTTGTTTACTGACAATTTAGTAAGTTGCGTGAAATATACCTAGTGTGCCTACCTTGTGTGTCAGATGGCATCGAACCGTTATGCGTGTTGCTACTGGCTTGTTTGCGTGCAAGAAATACTATGAAGCCTCACATACACTTCAACATCTTCAAAAACATCTATAGGATAGGGCACTATCCAAACAGCGCCTTCCCTCCCTATAATGGAGGGATTAGCAGAAGCGTACTGTTCTAAAAAGCCTGCTTAGACTCCCTTTGGGAGTCCAGGGACACTAGAGGGGTCGCCACGTCTCACGTCTGTTCAAGAGCATCTCTGTTTCTGAGGTTTGTGCTGCAGCTAGTTTGGCTTCCACTCACACTTTCATGAGATTCTATCTCCTGGATTTCACTGCACTCTTTTTTAGCTGATGTTGAGTAAGCGTTGAGTTATGCAGGTCGCTTTTTCTGTAGGTTAGTGCCGATTCATTAGTTTTTGGATAGTTCAGACAAGGAAGAAGGAAGTCCCCCTAAAATGTTAGACTGTCAGTATGTAGTCATCATAACCCCAGAGTAGCCTCCTAGAAGCTTCTGTTTCTTACCTGGACCTCAGCAGGACATTGACCACCGCTGGTCTGTACGCCCCACTCCCCAGACACCTGAAGAAGGCTGACCGCAGGCTCTTTCTGCTGGGTCTGTGAACCTGAACCAGGGCGGTTCACCTGGAAGACCTCCGCACCGTGGGAGGGCTCCACCTCCGCCAGGTCCATCAGGTACTTCAGCTTCAGGTTGCGGTCGTCCACAGAGCAGTCGCCCAGCTTCTTCAGGACCTGCTTGAGAGTGCTGCGGATCCGGTAGCGATCCAGACGACTCCGGTTCTGGATGTCATGGCGATGAGTCTCGGGAAGGCATGACTTGTAGCTGATGGGACATGAAGCATTTTTTTCTCCGTTGGTCTCACAAACACCAAAAGCTGGATCGACCGTTGATTTACTGAACGCATCCAAATGAGGAACCAAGAGAGACATATACAGTATATACATACAGTACCACTCAAAAGTTTGGACACACTTCCCCATTCAATTGAATCATTGAATAACTGTATAAGGAGTGGTTTTCCGGGAAACCGGGTAAGTAAATAGATTTGATTTCTTGGCCAAATTCAGAATCTTTATTTAAAATTAGGGGCGGCTGTGTCTCAGGAGGTAGAGCCGCTGTCTAATGATCACAAGGTCGGCAGAACGGCGGTTCGAGCCCCGGCTGGCCACATGTCGAAGTGTCCTTGGGCAAGACACTCAACCCCAAATTGCTCCCAGTGAGCGGGTTGGCCGGCGCCTTGCATGGCAGCTTGCCAGCATTGGTGTGTGAATGTGTGTGTGAACGGGTGAATGAGAGGCCGTTGTAAAGCGCTTTGGATAAAAGTGCTGTGATGTCTCATTAAAAAGTGCAGTCCATTTAAATTACCTGACCGTCTTGCAGACCTCCCTGGCGCTCTGGTTGCGCTCCTTGGCCTGCTGCCACAGGTCCAACACGGCCAGACAGAGACACTCCTCCTGGGCGCTGAGGGGGGGCGACACCCTCGCATCACCAGACACAAAGTCACTGCGCGACTGCAAGTTACAATAAATGGAGATTACACACCATACCAAATAGGTTTTAAATAATTTATACAACAGTTAGTTCAGACTAAGTAATTTGATTGGACAAGAGGCATTCTATGAGTGCTGATATACAGTATAACAGCACTGGGACTTTTAACTATATGTATCACTCCACCGCACAGGTGTTCTATTAAATGACCGTTAATTAGACTACATTGTTTGTGTTCAGGTTACTAGGCAACAGTCCATTTGAAGTTCAGTTGCGGAACTATTTTTTGTTTATTTTTATGATTAAATAAACAAACAAATCATAATCTGTTGTCGCTTATTACTGTTAACTAATAAATGGCGCTGTAGAACTGTTGTATAAAAGCAATGGCCTCGTACCTACGACCGAATCACAGCCGTGCTGATATTCAGTATAACAGAACTCCCTCTCGTGTGATATTGCTTAATTGATGCGCAACACACCCTTCCATTGTTGAGATTGTAGAGATAGCATTAAAGCTAATCATTCACCACAGATGACTCCTAGCCTATGCAGCATTAGAAAGATGCTATAGACGACATGAGTCACCTGTGGTGAATGATTACCTTGAATGCGATTTTACAATGTCAGAATGTTGGTCACGATATGTGACACTTTATCCTACAGGCGATACATCTGAATGTAATGTTCTGGGTGTGGAGGTGTATGCTTATACCTGAGCAAAGAGATAATCGATGACACAGTAGTCAAGTACTGGACTGATTCGGCCTCTTGTCAGACTATAGCGATATGATGTTTTTGACCCCTGCCCAAACCAGTTGGCAAAGAAAAACCTTCGAAACAAATTGGAAAAATGAGAAGAGTCTGTTGGAATTAAGAAGATCCCTATGTTCATAAAATACCATGTATATATACACATACTTACATACGTTACATACATACAACATAATGAGACCTAATTATAGTAAAATATAACGTTCAAATGGGACATCAAGGTAGGTTTCCTCTACGTTGGTCTTGGCACCTGTGTAACACCTGTGATGACATATTACTGTCTCACGCACCTGTAACACCTGTGATTACATATTACTGTCTCACACACCTGTGATGTCTCATTACTGTCTCACACACCTGTGTAACACCTGTGATGTCTCATTACTGTCTCACACACACCTGTGTAACACCTGTGATGTCTCATTACTGTCTCACTCACCTGTGTAACACCTGTGATGACTCATTACTGTCTCACTCACCTGTGTAACACCTGTGATGTCTCATTACTGTCTCACACACCTGTGTAACACCTGTGATGTCTCATTACTGTCTCACACACCTGTGTAACACCTGTGATGTCTCACTACTGTCTCACACACCTGTGTAACACCTGTGATGTCTCATAACTGTCTCACCTGACGCGGTAGTGGACGCTGATGTTCTCCTCGGCGTTGAAGACGTGCGTCTGGGGGAACCAGCGGGAGAGATCATCAGACGCCAAAGAAAATAGGCTGTGGTACACCGGCAGAATCCCTACGGAGAGGAGAGGAGAGGAGAGGAGAGGAGAGGAGAGGAGAGGGGAGGGGAGGGGAGGAGAGAGGAGGAAAGGAAAGGAAAGAGGAGAGGGGAGGAGAGGAGAGGAGAGGAGAGGAGAGGAGAGGAGAGGAGAGGAGAGGAGAGGAGAGGAGAGGAGAGGAGAGGAGAGGAGAGGAGAGGAGAGGAGAGGAGAGGAGAGGAGAGGAGAGGAGAGGAGAGGAGAGGAGAGGAGAGGAGAGGAGAGGAGAGGAGAGGAGAGGAGAGGAGAGGAGAGGAGAGGAGGGGAGAGGAGAGGAGAGGAGAGGAGGGGAGAGGAGAGGAGAGGAGAGGAGAGGAGAGGAGAGGAGGGGAGAGGAGAGGAGAGGAGAGGAGAGGAGGGGAGAGGAGAGGAGAGGAGAGGAGAGGAGAGGAAAGGAAAGGAAAGGAAAGGAAAGGAAAGGGGAGAGGAGAGGAGCGGAAGGAAGGAAGTAAGGAAAGGAAGGGAAAGGAAAAAGATGAACATTGCTGTAAGAAATAGATCCAATTCCTTATCGGTCGGCTGATATATGTCGGGGGGATAATCGATCCCTGTCCCTATCTAATCTTACCACACTTCTTGGCTGCGTGGACACAGACCCTCTCTGCAGAGATGCAGCCAGAGGAGATGGTGAAGGTGCTTCCCTGCTTGGTCTCAGGCAGGAAGTAGAGGTGGACCTGTAGCCCAGAGGCAGAGCCTCCAGACCTCTGGCTGGTACCTCTCTCTCTGTCCACCAGGGGCGCCGTCTCCTCCTCAGAGACGTCCATGGGCAACACCTCACCTGTAAGGGAATTGTCCATTATGGTAAATGGACTGTACTTTATTTTTATTTATTTAAGCAATATCACACGAGAGGAAGTGTGTTATACTGAATATCAGCACGGCTGTGATTCGGTCATAGGTACGAGGCCGCAGGCAGCACGACCTCGAGTGCGATATTGCTTTTATACAACAGTTCTACAGCGCCATTTATTAGTTAACAGTAATAAGCGACAACAGATTATGATTTGTTTGTTTATTTAATCATAAAAATAAACAAAAAATAGTTACGCAACTGAACTTCAAATGGACTGTTGCCTAGTAACCTGAACACAAACATGTAGTCTAATTAACGGTCATTTAGTAGAACACCTGTGCGGCGGAGTGATACATATAGTTAAAAGTCCCAGTGCTGTTATACTGGATATCGTAACTCATGGAATGCCTCTTGTCCAATCAAATTACTTGGTCGGAACTAACTGTTGTATAATTGTATATAGCGCCTTTTTTGCTGCTCCAAAGCGCTTTACAACGGCCTCTCATTCACCCATTCACACACACATTCACACACCAATGGCGGCCAAGCTAACAAACAAACAAATCATAATCTGTTGTCGCTTATTACTGTTAACTAATAAATGGCGCTGTAGGCCTGCGGCCTCGTACCTACGACCGAATCACAGCCGTGCTCATATTCAGTATAACAGCACGACCTCAAGTGTGATATTGCTTAAATATACACGCTTTAAAAATCTGACTTAATGTCGTTTATCACTACCAAACTTGGCAAACAGATGTATAACCCTCTCAAGACTGATGCAGTCATATTCTGATCACAAGGACGTAGCTCTCTCTCTCTCTCTCTCTCTCTCTCTCTCTCTCTCTGTCTCTCTCTATCAGGTTCTGATCCATCACAAGGACGTATGTATATCTCTTGATCTGTTTTACTTTACATTTTACATGTAGACATTTTGTCCTTAGATCATGTATATCAAATTTCATGTAGATCTGCAAAGCGGCTTTGGAGGAGAAGATGTTTAAAGTCATAGGACATAGTTCCTACATATGTGCTATGTATGTAGCTACGGATTGTTAAAATAGCTTTACGTAGTAAAGTTTTTTGTAGTATACAATACAGATACAGTTGGGAATTCGAAAAGCCAGGCCACTGTGGGGGAAAACTCCAATCCAACTGGTGGATCGCCACTTTGAAGGGGACGTATCCAACACACAAGTTACATTCGGGACTTGTAGGCTTATTGGTGGTTTAAAACACCACACAGCAACTTCTTTTTCTTCTTCTTCTTTTCAGTTTGTTTTGAAGTGAGATGTACAGGTGTTTGTTTTTTTCAGTGACTCTCTGTGGGTCTCCATGACAACGGCGTTGCGTTTCCCACCACAGAGGCCTCGGCAAGGCTCAGGGCTCTCAGAGGAACTACCCTTCCTGCTTTGCTGCTAGTTCAATACCCTAACCAGTGTTTCTATTGACGTTCTTTTGTTATCTGGGGGGTAAAAGCACTCGAGACATTTACATACATTACATTTACATGTTTGGCATTCAGCAGACGCCTTTATCCAAAGTGACTTACAACAAATACATTTGTCTAAGTAGGCTAAGTGAATCATCTATCCATCAGTCATAGCAGTAATCTATGCTAGGGCCAGGGGCCATTGGCAGTCATAATGCTAGCAGAAAGAGGAATTAATACTCTGACGCACTGCGTAATAATAAATAGCTAAGAAACTTTAAGGCTTATGAGGTCAGATCTTATAAGAAGAGGATGATGTCACCATCCTGTTCGTCTGCCATATCGACATACATACAGATACATACAGATACATACAGTATCATTGACCTCAGCGGGGAATCTTTCTGATATATTGACAGTAAGTCCGTTGATTCAGATCAGGATTACGATATGCCTGATGTCATTCAGAACTAGGGGTTTACAAAACAGAGGTACTGACTCATTAACATGTACATAATAAAGACACTGCACATTATGTTTGATTCCACTTTATATTAAAGGGATAGTTCACTATTTTACACCTTCTAGTCAGACAGTTCCTCACCCTGACACTAGTCTACGAGCCAGGAGGAACCATAATCCATGGTTCAGAGTTGTTTAAATAGTCATTCATATTTTCTTTAGCCACCGCTAACAGAAAACAATGGGAATAATAGGGGCAAGTAGACTAAGTTCACAATCGCATGGCCAAATAATCTCATCTCACTCTCTGCCTTGGTTGGAAGTGACTTTGAGGTGATTTGGCCACACACCATTGGTTTGTGTTAGCGATGTCTAAATCAATCAACCAACTTTTGATTAGAAAGAAAATGGTGTCAAATTGCTTTAGAACAAGAACAATACAAACAATAAATACAATATAGGATGGCGTCCTGGGACGGGTGCTGAGAGACTGCGCCGACCAGCTGGCCGGGGTTTTCACCAACATCTTCAACCAGTCCCTGTCCCAGGCCACCATCCCACCCTGCCTGAAAACCTCAACTATCATCCCAGTCCCGAAGAAAAGCACGGTGAGCTGCCTAAACGACTACCGCCCGGTGGCACTCACACCAATCATCATGAAGTGCTTAGAGAAACTAGTCCGGGCCCACATACTCACACGCCTCCCGCCCAACCTGGATCCATACCAGTTCGCCTACAGAGCCCACAGGTCCACAGAGGACGGCATCGCGACGACTCTCCACGCCACTCTATCCCACCTGGAGAGGGGAAACAGCTACGCGAGACTGCTCTTTGTGGACTTCAGCTCCGCCTTCAACACCATCCTTCCAGACAGGCTAGTGACCAAACTACTAGACCTGGGTCTATCACACTCTATATGTGCATGGATCAAGGACTTCCTGACCGACCGCCCCCAGAGGGTGCGGGTGGGCCCCCACACCTCCACAGCCCTCAGCCTCAGCACTGGGTCCCCCCAGGGCTGCGTGCTAAGCCCCATCCTCTACAACCTCTACACCTACGACTTCACCTCCGTCCACCCCAGCAACTCCATCGTAAAGTTTGCAGACGACACCAACGTGGTGGGATGCATCTCGGGGGGGGGACGAGGCGGCGTACAGGGAGGAGGTAGAGCAACTGAGCAAGCTGTGCAAGGTTAACAACCTGCTGCTGAACAAGTCAAAGACCCAGGAAATCATCGTAGACTTCAGGAGGAAAAAGTCTGAGATCCAGCCCCTGCTCATCGACGGAGAGAGCGTGGAGAGAGTCTCAACCCTCCGATTCCTGGGGGTGCACATGCAGGATGACCTGACCTGGAAGGACAACACAAAAGCCACCATCAAGAAGGCACAACAGCGGCTATACATCCTGAGAGTCCTCAGGAAGGAACACAGCAAGCAGGAGATACTGGTGACCTTCTACCGCGGCGCAGTGGAGAGCATCCTCACCTACGGCATCTGCAACTGGTTCTCCAGCTGCACAACCGCGGAGAGAAATGCGCTACAGAGAGTCGTGAGAACAGCCCAGAAGATCACCGGCGCCCCCCTCCCCTCTCTGGAAGAGCTGTACAACACACGCTGTCTCAGGAAGGCCTCCAAGATCTCCAGGGACCCAACCCACCCTGGGTACGAACACTTTACCCGGCTGCCCTCGAAAAGGCGGTTCAGGACCATGGCCGCAAAGACAAACAGACTGAAGAACAGCTTCTACCACAGGGCCGTCCAGGCCCTGAACACAGCAAAGACCTAGGTTCTGGGCCCTGGACAGTCTGGACGGATTGATGGCAGCTGCTGGACTGAAAAAATCAGGTGTAGTGCTGAGGCACAAATATGTACATTTCAAGCCTGCAAACTGCGACACTTCAAATAAATGTGCAATAACACTATGTGCAATATGACAACCCTAGTCGTCTATCTGTACAGTATAGTATAGTGGATAGTGTACATAGCCTTTATTTATGTAAACCAGCTCCTTCCCTTCTTGTGTTTTTTTTAAGTGTTTTTTTTAAAGTTTTTTTTCTTTCCTAACACCAGGGGAGCCACCCCTCCTAAATGTCGTTGTTTGGTACCTGTACTGTAGCAATGACAATAAAGACCATTCATTCATTCATTCATTCATTCATTCATTCATTCATTCATTCATTCATAAACAACATGAACCAACACTGAACCATACACCCCCAAAACACAAACCAAGGAGAACCTCCTAGGACACAGTGACAGAGAGAATATGTGTCTAGCCATGCAGATAGAAGATATCTGAGGGTAACAGGCCTGTAAAAAAGGGTGAATCAATCGCACACATGTCACTTCATAGTTATATAGGGTTGAACTAGTTGAACTTCGCCAGTTGAACTAAGCACATGAGGCATTTAGCTGAGATGTAGTTAAGTATCAACAAACCAATTAACAGTTTATACAGTTCACAACCTATAAACCTTTGATAGATATAGATATAGATATGAACTCATGAAGTGTTGCCAACATGTAGTTATAAATGTGAATTGTGAACATTATGTATCATGTTGAGGTAAGGGCAAAACAGAACTTAGTTTGGCATAAAAAAGAAAAACGTTCTATAATTAATAACAGTATCTTGTAGGATTCACATTGTAATTATAACAGTTGCTGTTCCATCCCTTTCTCTGCTAACCACTTCTTTCTTGTGAAAACATCGAAGACATTTGTGTTTTAGAACATGTAAATGTAGACATTGACACCATGAAACTGAAACTCTACCATTTGAAGAATATTATGAAAATACTATACAATAGATGCTTAGGCTAAAGACACAAGTTAAATCCTTATCTGCATAGAATATACAATATACACATACACCGTTACCTCAGAGTTTATAGGCTGGAGTCCTCTGTTTCAGCCAGATCATCCGTGTCTCTTGTCTGTATGAAGTCGTTGCTGTACTTGGTGGTGGGAGGCAGAAAGCTTATGGTTTCCTGTTTTGATACAGGAACACTAACATAACATTACCTCCCAGCAATATTCCTAATCTCTCTTGGTATCTTCAACCTTTCTATACTAACTTCAGCTTATGCTCTGTCCATTCGTGTTATAGCCTATGTAAAGCACTTTGTGACCGCTGGTCTGTGATAGGTGCTATATAAATAAACTTTACTTACTTACTTACTTACTTCATTAGAAGTAGCATAATTGAAATCAAATGACATGTTAGACTGTGGTAAAATAGGTTTGGTGGTAAAATAGGAGATGTAAATTGTGATAGAACTGCAACAAATGCAGCCTATGTACAATAGACACAAGTAGCCCTTGTATAAGATGTTTTGAACTGTTTATGTTTTGTATTTATGTCTCACTCAACGAGTGAAGTATCTCCCATCTGCTATTGATCTCTCTCCATCGATTGAAAGCATGAGGCTAAACCATTTCGACAGTCCAGCAATATCTAGTGAGCATTATGGCTCATTATGGAAACATTTAAATGCATAAAAGCAGATAAGTTACAGACTGAACACATAGAGATTAAACCTACTGATCTGTGGTTTCCTCTTTCTCTGCTGGTGGGGTTTCCTGTAGAGAACTAAACCTGAGTTATCAGGAAACGAAAATAAAAGCTGTGTGCTTTCCAACAGTGTTGTACATTCTGAATGGTGAAACCAACAAGTAACCAAAACTCAAAAATACCCTTTTAAAAAAAGCTGACAGACAATCTATACTTCAGTCTCATAGTAATTGTTTGAAAATACACCGGTGCTCAATAATGGAGAAACAAAGATAACATTGCAGGCCCTTAGCCAAGTCTGTTGGGCCGACCCACTCAAACACAGAACAGCCCCAGTGCTGTTAGTGAGAATCAGGCTTGACTTGCTGATGGCTGTTCACAAAGGAAGTGGCAGCACTTTATTGTACTGCTCATAAATCAATCGACATGGTAAAATGTTAAATACACAATCCTAATATTCATTTGAGAGAAATGTACTGACTTGCATAGCGTCTTATTCCAAAGCGCTTTACAACGGCCTCTCATTCACCCATTCACACACACATTCACACACCAATGGCGGCAAGCTACCATGCAAGGCGCCGGCCCCGCTCACTGGGAGCAATTTGGGGTTCCGTGTCTTGCCCAAGGACACTTCGACATGTGGCCAGCCGGGGCTCGAACCCACCAATACGAGTCAATTACCTTATTTCCGCTGAATGATAAACTATTATGGACGGTTCATTCTATTACCTATCCTCCATCTTGAATCCCCACTAAACAGACTTCTGTGCAAAGGGTTGGATTACTGCCTTTGAGGAAGCGTTCCAGGAAACAAAGCAGTTAGTTACTCCTCTCATAAAAATGTATTGACTCACTAATACTTGGAATTATTAATTTGGCTACTATGGCTTCTAAACTATCGTAAAACAAATAAAATACCAGGGAATCCATAATCACTAGGAAGAATGCTGGAACGTAATGACACCAAGGTACAAAGGCAAACTGGCACAAAGACAGGGAAACATACACAGACACTGAACACACAGGAAGGATGATGGGGAACAGCTGAAGCCAATCAGGGCGGGGTTAGACGATCACACAGGCGGGAAACACACCAGAGCAGGTAGCAGAGTGTCTGAAATAAGAGACAACGTGAGTAACACAAAAATAAATAGGAACTATAAATGAGTAACAAATGACTACACTGTAGTGCCGGAGGAAAAAGGAAAGACGTAGGCAACGTAATGATAACTGTTTAATCAAAATAACAACTTGTACTCTCAGTACAGGACCAGAAAATAGATCACCAAAACTGTTGTGTCTAAACAGGAAGTTGCAACGTTAATTAACGTTAATAATCCTCCCCTCTGCCCCTAGTGCCAGAACTGGTTCCCTCCCACTACACAACCAACAGTAAGAGGAGAACATGAACCCATAATGTAGTCACTACACCAGCCCCCCCAGTGTTCACCTCAATATTGGAAATCCTCACGGCGAGGAGGGCGTATGGCCCGGCCCCTACGATCGTAGGTAAAGTCAGGAGGTGCGGGAGGAGGTGTGACATCGCCCATCACGTCCTCCTGCAGGGAAGGACGGGGGGCAGTGACGACCGGGGGCTCGCGAGCTGCGGGGGGTTGTCGGGGTCGGAGGGGGGAATGGCCAGGGCGCGGCAGGGGAGGTAGGACTGGAGGCCGGCCTCTGCGCGGTGGCAGGGCCAAGTCCAGGGGCAGTTCAAGGTCCAAGTGGGCCGGTTTGAGGCGATCAACGGACACACACTCAGGCCTACCCCCCATGTCAACCATGAAGTTCTTGGCTCCGGCCTCGATGACACGGAAAGGCCCGTCATAAGGAGGACGTAGTGGAGTCCTGTGGCCATCATGACGAATGAAAACGAACCTCGCTGAGTGCAGCTCCGGGGGCACCCTCGAAGTAGGGACACCATGCTGCGTAGTCGGGACCGGGACGAAGGTCCTGGCGCTGTCCAGCAGGGAGGCGCGCTGAGCGGCGGCGGACCAGGGCTCCGTTGACTTGGGAATGAAGTCACCGGGGACCCGCAGCGGCTGTCCAAACACCAGCTCAGCGGACGACGACTGGAGGTCCTCCTTAGGCGCTGTCCTGAGCCCCAGCATGACCCACGGCAGCTTGTCAAGCCAGTCGCTGTCCGTGAGGCTGGCTCGAAGGGCGGCCTTCATGGATCGATGGAAACGCTCACAGAGCCCGTTCGCCTGCGGGTGATAGGCGGTTGTGCGGTGGAGCTTGACCCCCAGATTCTCCGCCACCGCTGCCCACAGCTCTGAAGTAAACTGTGAGCCACGGTCAGAGGAGAGATCAGCAGGGGTGCCGTAGCGGGAGACCCACACCGCGATGAACGCCCGGGCCAGGTCGGGGGCTGTCGTTGAGGAGAGCGGAACTGCCTCCGGCCAGCGAGTCGTCCTGTCCACCATGGTAAAGAGATAGGTGTATCCGTGCGAGGGGGGCAGCGGCCCTACCAGGTCCACGTTTACATGATCGAACCTCCGCTCAGGCACAGAGAACTGCTCCAGGGGGGCCTTGACGTGTCGATGCACCTTGGCGCGCTGGCAGGCGATGCACGTGTCTACCCAGGCCCTCACATCCCTCTTGAGCCCATGCCAGACGAATTTCTCTGACACCAGCCGTGAGGACGGTTTCCTACCAGGGTGAGACAAGCCGTGTATCGCCTCGAAGGCGGGGCGCCTCCAGTTGGCGGGGACCACCGGTCGTGGCTGACCCATGGAGACGTCGCACAGGAGCGAGGCCCCTGCGTCACCGAAAACCACCTCTTCTAGGCGCAGTCCTGTGTCCGACAACTTGAGAGCCTGGACGGCGGGGTCGGCGGCCTGGTCTGCAGCCATGCGCGCGTAGTCCAAACCCAGTTGGACCGCACCAACCACCGCCCTGGAGAGACAATCCGCGACCTGGTTGGACTTCCCAGCAACGTGCTGGATGTCTGTGGTGAACTCGGATATGTAGGCGAGCTGGCGCTGTTGGCGGTCGGACCACGGCTCCGCCACCTTGGACATGGCGTGCGTGAGTGGCTTGTGGTCCACGTAGGCCGTAAACTCGCGGCCCTCCAGTAAAAAACGGAAGTGTCTGACAGCAAGCCACAGCCCGAGGAGCTCCCTGTCGAATGTGCTGTACCTTTGCTCTCTGGGAGACAGCTGGCGGCTGAAGAATGCAAGAGGCTGCCAGGCGTCCCCAACCCACTGTTCGTACACCGCTCCCACAGCAAAGTCAGAGGCGTCCGTGGTGAGAGCAGTGGGTGCCGAGGGCGAGGGGTGGGCCAACATGGCAGCGCGGGCCAGGGCCGCCTTGGTGTCCTGAAAGGCTTTGACACGCTCCGCCGTCCAGTCCACCGGCTGCTTCAGAGTCTTGCCCTTCTGGGCATCGTACAGAGGCCGCAGGATGTGAGCGATGTGGTGGAGGAAGCGATAGTAGAAGGTTACCATCCCGATGAACCCCTTGAGCTCGCTGATTGTGCTGGGGCGCGGGAAAGCAGCGACAGCTTCCACCTTCGAGGGGAGGGGGGTCACCCCCTCTGCGGAGACCCGGTGCCCGAGAAAGTCGATGGTGTTCCGTCCGAACTCACACTTCGCCGGATTGACAATCAGCCCATGTTGGCTGAGCCGTGTGAAAAGGGCCCGGAGGTGGGACAGGTGCTCCTCCTCCGTGGTGCTTGCGACGAGGATGTCATCCAAGTAGACGAAGAGGAATGGTAGGTCCCGGAGCACCGAGTGCATGAGGCGTTGGAAGGTCTGCGCCGCGTTCTTCAGGCCGAACGGCATCCGCAGAAACTCGAAGAGTCCAAATGGCGTGATTACGGCCGTCTTAGGGACGTCCTCGAGGTGCACCGGCACCTGATGGTACCCCCGTACCAGGTCCACTTTGGAGAAGAAGCGTTTGCCTGCCAGGTTCGCTGAAAAGTCCTGGACATGTGGGACCGGGTAGCGGTCAGGCTTGGACGCGTCGTTGAGGCGGCGGTAGTCCCCACATGGGCGCCACCCGCCGTCTGACTTAGGGACGATGTGCAGGGGAGACGCCCAGGGGCTGCTCGAGCGCCGAACGATGCCCACCTGCTCCATATGCGCAAACTCCGCCCTGGCGATGGCCAGCTTCTCCGGGTTGAGGCGCCTGGCCCTGGCGTGGAGGGGAGGCCCCTCGGTCTCGATGTGGTGCTCCACTCCGTGTTTCACCGTGGGCGCGGAGAAGGTGGGCTTGGTAAGGTCGGGGAATTCGGCGAGCAGCCGAAGGTACTGGTCACTTTCGGCGAGCGTATTGGACCACCCGCTGTAGACCGCCTCCCCCTGCGTACAGGCGAAGGAAGCGAAAGTCTGTGAGTTGACCAGGCGCCTGTTCCCCACGTCCACCAACAGGTTGTGGGCGCACAGAAAATCCGCACCAAGGAGGGGAAATGTGACAGCCGCTATGACAAAATCCCACGAAAAGCATTGCCCTCCGAAGCACACGTCCACCGCCCTAGTGCCATAAGAGCAGATAGGTGTGCCGTCCGCGCCTGCCAACTGCGGACCACGCTCCTCCTTCGCCACATCCGATCTCTCTGCCGGAATGATGCTCCACTGGGCACCTGTGTCACAAAGGAAACTGCGACCAGAGGCGGTGTCTTGTATGAAGAGCAGCCTGTTGGTGACGCCAGCGCTCAGGGCCACTACTGAGTGCCGGCCCCGCCGTTTCCCGTCGGCCCGAAGGTGCAGGGTGAGCGGCACCGTTTGGCCTTGGCGCCAAAAGTGGCGTGGTAGAAACAATGGCCCGCAGCGTTACCCTGCTGGCCAGAAGGTCTGGCGTCATCCTTCGCTCTCCTGCGACGGTCGGGTGGCGGGGCGGCCGCGGGAGCGAGCAGGTCGGGGGACCGTTGAGTAGTGCTGTCCCAAGCGACTATTTTTCTAACGATTAATCTAGCGATTATTTTATCGATTATTCGATTAGTCTAACGACTAATTTATCGATAAGTCTAATGATAATTTTTGTACTGTAAAAAAAAAAAAAAAAAAAAAACGTTTTTGTCTCCACCTCACTGCTATGTTTAGCCAACTTGAATGCCAACATGGCCATTTAGAAGTCTGTCCATCACCACAACACATAGCTAGCTAACGTTACTCTCGCTGCTATGTTATGATTAGCTAAATTGATGCTAACGTAGCATGCGAGCTACGAGCTAGATAACGTACAGTAGGTGCTCGCACCACAATGACAATAGGCTACCGTAGCTAGCCAGCTACATAGCTAACGTTACTAACACCAGAAGACAAGACATACGAACTGTGGTGAGCTACATTGCTTGTGTAACATTAGCTAGTAGCTATCCATTTTCACTCATACACTTAATTGTCTCGCCTGGTAAAATAAAGGTTAAAAAAAAAAAAAAAAAAAACGGATTTTTTTTTATTTGCGACTAACCGACGCATATTACGCTAACCGACGTATTGACGTAGTCGGTGACGTCGACGACGTCGAATAATCGTAACAGCCCTACCGTTGAGGCATGGCCAAGACGAACCGGTCCGCCTCCCTGGCCAGGGCGCGGGGCTCCATGATGGCGGTGTTGGCCAGCGCCATCCTAACTTGAGCTGGCAATGTGCGCATGAACAGCTCTGTGAAGAGGATCATGGGGTCTTCTGTACCGAGCAGGTTTAGCATCCTCTCCATGCGCGCAGAAGGCCTCTCGTCACCCAAGTCCGACATGGCAAATAGGCGACGCACCCTCTCCGCAGTGGACAGTTCAAATGTCTCTAGAAGCAGGGCCTTGAGGCGCTCATATTTGTTCGTCGTCGGGGGAGCAGACAAAAAACCTACCACTCGAGCTGCGGTGGAGCTGCCCAACATTGCCACAGCATGGTTGTACCGGTCGTCGTCGTCATCGATGTCACTTTTGTTGAAATGTGCCTCTACAATAGCAAACCATGCAGCAGGCGTTGAGTCCCAGAACTCTGGTAGCTTGAGAGTGGGAGTGTGCGCACCACGCGTTACCCTGACAGGGGATGGTGATGGCTGCCGCTGGTTTGAACGTCTTCCTCGCCCGGACATTTTGCAGGATTGTAATGTTCGTTCGCTGGTTTTTGTACACAATTACGTTAACAAAAATCCACGTCGGGGTCACCAGTGTAGTGCCGGAGGAAAAAGGAAAGACGTAGGCAACGTAATGATAACTGTTTAATCAAAAATAACAACTTGTACTCTCAGTACAGGACCAGAAAATAGATCACCAAAACTGTTGTGTCTAAACAGGAAGTTGCAACGTTAATAATCCTCCCCTCTGCCCCTAGTGCCAGAACTGGTTCCCTCCCACTACACAACCAACAGTAAGAGGAGAACATGAACCCATAATGTAGTCACTACAACACGGTAATTTCGCCCATTTCGCCCATTGCGCCAGGATCTATCCAGGATCTTCCTGTTCCCTCTTTTTAAAAAACAGCTATAGACCGTCTTGTATAGACAGGCTTTTGGATAGCCCCAGTTTCTCCCCCCGTGGCGGTGGGCCCCACAAACAAGCCCCCAGCCTCCCGGCCTCTCATTGGCTCTGAGACTTTTGTATATTTTGCAATATTCCTCTCAGCAGTATGTCCAAATATGAAAACATCCCGTTTCAAAAACAGTTTTTTCCCCTCTGCTATAAGGACTCTCAACACCTGACCCACTGCAATAACCCTGCCAGATGTACTGCACTTTATAAATTGTAAATATGTTCTTTTCTTGTGGCTATGTGTGTACATGTCCATGTGATAGTTATGTGCAATGTGTGTATGTTTTTTTTGACACTGCTGTATTGAGCTTCCACCTGTACCGAAAACAAATTCCACTGACCTAGGTCGTGTGGTCATTAAACGATTCATTCATTCATTCATTCATTCAAAGAGAAGTGAGCAGTATGTACAGTAACACTGGACACAACGTGCTGGGCGGTGCTGACGTTAACGTCACCGCCTATGAAACACGTTGGATGTGACAACCTTTTTCTGGACCACCCCAGGCCATGGTACTAGACCACTGGACCACCCCAGGCCATGGTGCTAGACCACTGGACCACCCCAGGCCATGGTGCTAGACTACTGGACCACCCCAGGCCATGGTGCTAGACCACTGGCCCACCCCAGGCCATGGTGCTAGACCACTGGACCACCCCAGGCCACGGTGCTAGACCACTGGACCACCCCAGGCCATGGTGCTAGACCACTGGACCACCCCAGGCCATGGTGCTAGACCACTGGACCACCCCAGGCCACGGTGCTAGACCACTGGACCACCCCAGGCCATGGTGCTAAGCCACTGGACCACCCCAGGCCATGGTGCTTGACCACTGGACCACCCCAGGCCATGGTACCAGACCACTGGACCACCCCAGGCCATGGTACTGATACCAGACCACTGGACCACCCCAGGCCATGGTGCTAGACCACTGGACCACCCCAGGCCATGGTGCTAGACCACTGGACCACCCCAGGCCATGGTACTGGTGCTAGACCACTGGACCACCCCAGGCCATGGTACCAGACCACTGGACCACCCCAGGCCATGGTACTGATACCAGACCACTGGACCACCCCAGGCCATGGTGCTAGACCACTGGACCACCCCAGGCCATGGTGCTAGACCACTGGACCACCCCAGGCCATGGTACTGGTGCTAGACCACTGGACCACCCCAGGCCATGGTGCTAGACCACTGGACCACCCCAGGCCATGGTGCTAGACCACTGGACCACCCCAGGCCATGGTGCTAGACCACTGGACCACCCCAGGCCATGGTGCTAGACCACTGGACCACCCCAGGCCACCCAACACTGACATTCTTGATCCTATTCCGGGACGCCCAACCTTCCAGCTTGATAACCACGGGCAGAACCTACCAGAAGTTAATTGATGTACTTGTTGCAGGCCACACAACATTCCCAGAATGCACCTGGCCTCAATAAGCCCATCATCTCTTTCTCTTGTCTCTGGCCTCCCTTCAGATGTACTCTTTCGTTGCGTGACGACGAGCTTTATGGGGTTGAAGGATTTACAATGTTTCCAGTTTAACTTAAAAGGTGCAATGTGTCGTTTTATCCCCTTGTAAATCCCATGCTGAATCACCACCCTGCCCTTCTACCTGAAAAGACAAAAGATTGTTAAACTTTGATACAGTGGTTCGTCTGCGGGGTCGTCTGAGGTTCCACTTGGGCCGAGACAGACGTCCTTCTCTGAAACTTCAGAAAGGAGTTTAGATGTTGATTGAAACACCTCCAGACTTCTTATTTCTTCTTGAGCTTGAAAATAACGTGAAATAGTATTTTTGTAATTATTTAGTTATCTTTTGCTATAGTGGATAGGTATATTATTTTTGATATTGATAGATAATTTATTGCATAATAATATGATAAGGAAGGGGCAGGACCAGATAAGCTTTGCTTCTTTCTGTCCCTTCTCGAACAAAACCATTGTTGACTATTACTTCCATGTCTAGGATGATATATTTTATTTTAATTTATATCTTATTTTATTAGTATTTTGGTTTTTTTGTTTTTAAATTTAGTTTTTGTTATTTTTTGTTATTACAAATTTGTGTGTTTTTATGGTTGAAATGTTCGAGATAAATAAAGATCAAATCAAATCAAATCAAATTACTTTCCCCCTTTTTTCTTACCTTTTTCTTTTCCTTTTCACTTTTGTACCCCTCTGTTTAGGGGTTATGCTATGTTTCTTTACTCTTTGTTTTATCATAAGATGTAGATATGATGAATGCTGAAACCCAATAAAAACTCAAGTGATGAAAAAAGAAAGGATTTTAGAAATGGGTCTATAATTATTTAAAACTGAAGGGTCCAGACCTAGATAGTTATTAATAATAGCCCAAATGCTATGGCAGACTGTTTCCATTACTTATTTTAATAGTAGGGACAATATTTAGGGGGACAGGAAGAGGATTTCATATTGAATACAATGTTGATTTGGTTTCATCTGGTAGGTACAGGAACTAATTAATCCAGGTTTGCCTCCAATCTGGTAATTAACAGTAATTAACAGTATTTACATTTACATTTTTGGCATTTAGCATACGCCTTATTCCAAAGCGACTTACAATCAATACATTTGAATACTAAGCATGTGAATCAGCAATCCACCATTCGTTGCAGGAAGAAAGAATTGCACGAAGTTTTCACATTCTTCGTGCGAATGGTTGGTATAACCTTGCTCTTCTCAGAGGTCAGATTACAGAAACACTTCTCTCTCGCTTTCTTTACAGAAGTATTAACATATATCAATGATAAAGTGTGTGTGGTATATTTTTACACACACACACACACACACACACATGACATGTGAAAGAAAGCACCTGTTGTAATAAGTAAGTACCAGTAATAATGACCTAGTAAATACAAGGTCAACATAGTGGAATCTCTCTGCCACCAGCTGAGCTGTCTCTGTGTGTCTCTGTGTGTCTCTGTGTGTCTCTGTGTGTCTCTGTGTGTCTCTGTGTGTCTCTGTGTGTCTCTGTGTGTCTCTGTGTGTCTCTGTGTGTCTCTGTGTGTCTCTGTGTGTCTCTGTGTGTCTCTGTGTGTCTCTGTGTGTCTCTGTGTCTCTGTGTGTCTCTGTGTGTCTCTGTGTGTCTCTGTGTGTCTCTGTGTGTCTCTGTGTGTGTCTGTGTGTCTCTGTGTCTCTGTGTGTCTCTGTGTGTCTCTGTGTGTCTCTGTGTGTCTCTGTGTGTCTCTGTGTGTCTCTGTGTGTCTCTGTGTGTCTCTGTCTCTCTCAGTGTGTCTCTCTGTGTGTCTCTGTGTCTCTGTGTGTCTCTGTGTGTGTCTGTGTGTCTCTGTGTGTCTCTGTGTGTCTCTGTGTGTCTCTGTGTGTCTCTGTGTGTCTCTGTGTGTCTCTGTCTCTCTCAGTGTGTTCTGAGATGCGCCAGGTACTTGGCGTGTTGTGAAGGGACTGATTGTGTAGGTTTGAAAAGGGCATCCGTCACATAGGTATGTGTGTGTGTATGTGTGTATGTGTGTGTGTGTGTGTGTGTGTGTCTTCAGACCCTTGACAGTAGCCTCTAGTCAGCCAGAGCCGGTGTAGAGATTCAATCAGCAGTCCTACAATGTTCTCATGCTTTCTGCCCCTAATCAAGACTCAGACACAGCTGCAGCGCTGGAGACCCTTCAAAGAGAGTCAGTTAGAGGTACATACCTTTGTACATACCTCTCTCTGATATCCCCTCTATTTATACATCTGTATACACCATACTGTACATATCTACCTTAACTGTACATAGCTACCTTAACTGTACATAGCTACCTTAACTGTACATAGCTACCTTAACTGTACATATCTACCTTAACTGTACATATACACCTTAACTGTACATAGCTACCTTAACTGTACATTTCTACCTTAACTGTACATACTGTAGCTACCTTAACTGTACATAGCTACCATAACTGTACATAGCTACCTTAAGGGGAGGCTACCCCCCCTAGACTTTGCCAATAGGCAAAAAAAGAAAGAAAATAGATATCACTATGAACACATTCCCAGTTTGTTATGTACATAAAAACTATGAAAAAATGTATTGCAAGTTTTCTGAATTTATTATTGTTTATGTTTATTTTTTAGATTATTACATATCTACCTTAACTGTACATAGCTACCTCAACTGTACATATCTACCTTAACTGTACATAGCTACCTTAACTGTACATATCTACCTTAACTGTACATAGCTACCTTAACTGTACATATCTACCTTAACTGTACATATCTACCTTAACTGTACATAGCTACCTTAACTGTACATAGCTATCATAACTGTACATAGCTACCATAACTGTACATATCTACCTTAACTGTACATAGCTACCTTAACTGTACATAGCTACCTTAACTGTACATAGCTACCTTAACTGTACATATCTACCTTAACTGTACATAGCTACCTTAACTGTACATAGCTACCTTAACTGTACATATCTACCTTAACTGTACATAGCTACCTTAACTGTACATATCTACCTTAACTGTACATATCTACCTTAACTGTACATATACACCTTAACTGTACATATCTACCTTAACTGTACATAGCTACCTTAACTGTACATATCTACCTTAACTGTACATAGCTACCTTAACTGTACATATCTACCTTAACTGTACATAGCTACCTTAACTGTACATAGATACCTTAACTGTACATAGCTACCTTAACTGTACATATCCACCTTAACTGTACATATCTACCTTAACTGTACATAGCTACCTCAACTGTACATATCTACCTTAACTGTACATAGCTACCTTAACTGTACATATCTACCTTAACTGTACATAGCTACCTTAACTGTACATATCTACCTTAACTGTACATATCTACCTTAACTGTACATAGCTACCTTAACTGTACATAGCTATCATAACTGTACATAGCTACCATAACTGTACATATCTACCTTAACTGTACATAGCTACCTTAACTGTACATAGCTACCTTAACTGTACATAGCTACCTTAACTGTACATATCTACCTTAACTGTACATAGCTACCTTAACTGTACATAGCTACCTTAACTGTACATATCTACCTTAACTGTACATAGCTACCTTAACTGTACATAGCTACCATAACTGTACATAGCTACCTTAACTGTACATATCTACCTTAACTGTACATATCTACCTTAACTCTACATATCTACCTTAACTGTACATAGATACCTTAACTGTACATATCTACCTGTACATAGATGACTGCTACCCTCTCCCTTAACACTAGAACAGCCATGAGGGGGGCGTTTAGGTGGCGTAGCGGGTTAAGCGCTGACCATGTAACCGATTCCGGCCGGGGACATATCCTGCATGTCATCCCTCCTCTCTCTCTCACCCATCCTTCCTGTCTAAATCTTCACTGTATCTGTCAAATAAACAATGAAAAAAATGAGTGGGACTGCCCCACTCTGAAAAGAAAAAGTAAAGAAACATGTTATATCTTTGCATATATGTGCGTTCTACCACCCAGTATCCTTACATTTTCTACATCACATCAGGATAAGCTAGTATAGCCGTTTTTCTGTGTAGGAGGCAGGCTAATTTACAAGAAGCTGTTGTGTGTAAGTAGCTATTGGTGATTTGCTGAACATGCAGTAGTGGCACAAGTGGGAGAAGTAACAGGATTAGGGTATAAGTGTAAAGTTGTCCCTCCGACTGAATAAAATATGCTGCATTGTTTCATATCAACGTTATGAAAACAATGAATGAGTGTGAGCTGCAGAATTTATTCAGACCAGTATAATG